>NC_080719.1:6287500-6532500 GCF_019097595.1 Hemibagrus wyckioides
ATGTATACATATATAATATATACACCATGGAGTCATGAAGTCTGGACCATTAGCATAATTGGAAAAAAAGAAAAACACGGTTTAAACAAGGGGAAAAAAATATTCCATGGAAATACAATATACAGCTCTAACCACTAGATGGAGCCAGAATTCCATGTAACATGCGTCTACTAGGACCACCAAATTGTAATATTAATGGCTGTTGCAATAAATATTTCTTTTAAATATTTAAAAAATGTAAAATAAATAAATAAATAAAAATAATAATAATAATAATAATAATAATAATAGTAATAGTAATAATAATAATAAAGAAAAGAAAAGAGCTAAAAAAAAAAATTAAAAAGTTAAAAAAAAAAAACATTTTATGCAGAACTGGAAAAAGTGTAATTACAATTAATTCTAACAAAATTAACAAATCGCAGATGTTGATGTCCTAATACATTATTTTTTGTATAGTAACCACATAATTTAACAAAAAAGAGCATAAAATCATTAATATGGTGATGTTTTCTGTTTTATGAAGCAGTTATGGAAGGTAATCGTCAGCACGTTTTCTACCCCAGGAAGATATTCTGGATGTTTTTAATTTAAAATGACAAGTCATTTGTCTTCAAGAGAGAGAGAGAAAAAGAGAGAGAAAGGCTGGTGATGGAGCAACTGTTTATAGCGGCTACACCGTAAGTGATAACAGGAACTAACTTGCTTTGTGATGTTCCACAACATTAATGGACACAAAAGGATGTCATGTACAACATATGGCGCTTTAATCATCTGTAAACAGTAAAAATCAACAGTGAATATTTTAGCATAATGATACTCAATGCAGGCTTGCGATGTGACTGTCGCAGGTGCATGAGGTGGACTGAAGAAGTTGACATAATTATAATGTCAATATAAGTTGTTCATAATAAATGAACTAACTGATAGATTGATTAATTGGTGATTGGTTGATTAATTGGTTGATTGAGTAATTGATTATTTTGGTTGATTGCTTGCTTGCTTGCTTGCTTGATTGTATTGTTGATTGATTGGTTGATTGCTTGCTTTCTTGATTAACTGATTGATTGTATTGCTGATTCATTGGTTGACTGCTTGCTTGCTTGCTTGATTGTATTGTTGATTGCTTGCTTGATTAATTGATTGATTGATTGTATTGCTGATTGATTGGTTGATTGCTTGATTAATTAATTGATTGTATTGTTGATTGATTGGTTGACTGCTTGCTTGCTTGATTGATTGATTGATTGTATTGTTGATTGCTTGCTGGCTTGCCTGATTGATTGTATTGTTGATTGATTGGTTGATTGCTTGATTAATTGACTGACTGATTGTATTGTTGATTGCTTGCTTGCTTGCTTGATTGATTGATTGGTTGATTGATTGATAAATATAATATACATATAAATTAAAAAGGACACCGCTGCTGACCTTGATTTCCGGAATGATCCTGAGGAAACGGAAGACAATCAACATGTTGACCAGTCGCACCATTTCCCACAAAGACATGTCCCCGCTCTGCCTCGGCATCCTGGGAACAACACACAGGCACCGTTAGCACGACTGACTGAAAATAATGTCAATATAGTAGCGTTTTAATACTATGTGAAATCACACTTACGATTGTGGACCAGTAATCCTGAACATGACAAAAATAGTAACCTGGAGAATCTATTTAAATAAAGATACAGATTTCAGAGTTTAGATTATTGTTTAGCGAGTTAGAAATCATGAAGTGTGTCTCCATCAAACATTAACAATGATAATTTTCAAATGAATGCATAGATGTATTTATATACCAGCAGGACGAGGGTGAAGAACCCATCAAAGATGTTATTTCTGTAAGAGAGGTAGCCCCTCCAACCAAAGGCAATCAGCTTCAGTATCATCTCTATTAGGTAGTAGACGATAAACGCCCAATTAATGACCTGTACAAACAGAAAACAGCCAGTTATCTGCAACAGGAAGTACCAAGGTCAAAATGTAGCACCAGTAGATATATGAGGTTTCCACAAAATACAAGATATACAGTATATAAAGTTTTCTATTAGTCTATCCCAGGGGACATTTTAGCTCACGTCATGCATTTTTACACAAAACTCTTTACACTGTAAAGTGTACTAATGATCGTTTCCTGTCACTCAACAAGATTCAGCTGTGTGAAAGTGTTTCACACGTGGCTTTTTCTGCCACAGAGGTCCTTCACATGTTATTTCCTGAGATTAGATCACAAAAGAGAGAAATGACTTCAACAAGACAAACATCCTCCTTATCAGTTAAACCAAATACCTGATACTAAATTGGATATAAAGGTTACAGTGTGCTTGTCTTTCCTTCCTATCAGCACAAAAAGCCATGTGTGAAAGTACCCCTATGGGCCCATAAGCCATCATTCAGAGTAAAGTTACCTCCATGTAGTAATCATTCCTTTCCATTACAGTCTTTTCCGAATCCAGCACCAAGATGGTCTGGAAAACACAATATTATAGTTTTCTTAATAATGCATAGTAACATTAACAAAAATGAAATGTTTCCTTTCAGAAAAACTCAACAGTTTTATATCTTGGGATCAATAAAGTATATCTATCTATTTAAAACTTAAGTGGTTATAAAATCTTTCATAGTTACAGTATATTGACACACAAGGTACATCAGTAAGAACAGAAATGGGGGCTGACAGTGGAAATCATATCTGATCTGAAGAAAATCTTAATAATTATACGTTACTGTGTATGCGAACATGTTACAAATGTGTATATTGCTAGAAATGTGCCTTATATTTCGTCAATTGGATATGTTATATGAGAAAATATGAATTTAATTATAAAATTCTGAAAATCCAACATTACAAAGGTAGGAT
Source organism: Hemibagrus wyckioides (assembly GCF_019097595.1). Classification (NCBI taxonomy): domain Eukaryota; kingdom Metazoa; phylum Chordata; class Actinopteri; order Siluriformes; family Bagridae; genus Hemibagrus; species Hemibagrus wyckioides. The sequence goes on from NC_080719.1 coordinate 6,290,361, forward strand.
GATTTTTTAACCCTAACCCTAGTGTTTGAACCTTCAAGCAAACCTTTACTGAAAAGCCCTTGTATGTTTTCCAAACATGTTCTTAATATAACCACAAGATGGCGACATAAACCACTATCGTCACAACGTCTGCTTTTTTTTTTGGCACTGGAATTCGACACACTTCTATCAAAATATGGAAATTTCTCCTTCTTGTACCTGTGAAGTAAAATATTATTTGATCTTAAAAATAAAATGTCTACTCACACAGATGCAGATGACGTTGGCGAGAGCTACGACGTTTCCCACCACAGTGAGGTAGTAATGACTGCACACTTTCTGGATCCACTGTAGAATCGAGGAGCTGTACTGTGGTTTTGGTGGGTGCTAGTGGACAAAGAAAACAAATATCATAATTTTCATAATCTACTAAAGATCTACACGCATGCAAATGTGTTGTCTAGATACATGAACTGTATACTAACTCTCTGTCTCTCTCACACACAGATACACACACTCTCTCTTGACTGTGTGGACACACACACACACACATAATTTATACTGTTCATTACTTACTGCACTACCTCTACCTGTCATCCGCTGCTATAGTTATATTTATGTTTATTCTATTTGCACCACCTCAACCGCTGCTGTGTATTTTTGCACAATACTTTTTTTTTTACATCATTTCACTTTATCTATTTTATTTCACTTACATTCCAGTACACGTTCTTTTATTTCTTTTCAGCGCTAAGTGTCCTGTGTTCTTTTGTGTTGTCTTTATTGTATTTATTGTCTTTTTTGCACTGTCTTGTCTATGCTCTGTTTGCACCTAGCTGCACACTGTGCACTTTACGTGGCTAAGACAAACTTCTGTCCTAGCTCTGTGGTGCTGTTTGTTGTTTTGTATTGAACTTGTTGTTGTATGTTTATGTAGCACCAGGTCCTGGAGAAACGTTGTTTCATTTCACTATGTACTGCGCCAGCTGTATGTGGTTGAAATGACAATAAAAGCTTCTTGAATCTTGAATCATTTATACAAATGATTTCCTCAGTACAGAAAACGTTACCTCTCTGATGTGCTCCTTATCCAGTTCATTAAACAGCCTCTGAAATGCTTCACCATCAATAAAACCATCAGGGAATTCCTGAGCAGCCTGAGGGATGAGATAATAAACTGAAATAAAGCTTATCCTATTCCAGAGCATCTTTTTTTATACTTTAAACCTGGAACTATTTTCTCAGCTCGAATTGTGAACTCACCTTAATGACAGCTTTTCTGTAGTATGAGTTCATCTGCACTCTTCTCATGACCTGCAGCACTGTGCCCACTCGAACCTTCTTTCTAAATACATGAGAACAAATACAGTACGTGTGCGTATTGAACATAGACTAAACAGGCGAGCTCCAGTTATCACAGCTACCGATCAGGCATAACTTTAAGACCACCTGCCTAGTATTGTGTTGGTCCTGACCCGTCAAGGCATGGACTCCACTAGATCCCTGAAGGTGTGCTGGCACCAAGATGTTAGCAGCAGATCCTTTAAGTCCTGTAAGTTGCAAGGTGGCGCCTCCATGGGCTTGCTTAGAGGACTTAAAGGATACTTTTGATAGATACTGACCACTGCAGACCAGGAACAGCCCACAAGAGCTGCAGTTTTGGAGATGCTCTGATCCAGTCGTCTAGCCATCACAATTTGGTCCTTCATCAAACTCGCTCAAATCCTTACGCTTGTCCATTTTTCCTGCTTCTAACACATCAACTTTGAGGACAAAATGTTCACTTGCTGCCTAATATATCCCACCCACTAACAGGTGCCATGATGAGGAGATCATCAGTGTTATTCACTTCACCTGTCAGAGGACATAATGTTATGCCTGATCACACACACTGCACTGCATTGAATGCAAAACCACAAACTCTTCTGTCATGTACATGTGCTGTAACTTACTCATGACCATCAGAATTATCGTCGTGGCTTTGACCCGGACAGCACAGCACCTTAAACGCAGCTCTGATCCCCAGACGCCTCCTTAAAATGGAAGCCTGCACCGACATCTGCAAAGAAGCCAGGCCAAAGGGAAGACGTTCATAAGTAACGCAAGAACCATGCGCCGGACACCGAAGTCCGAAAACGGTCACTCACCAGCAAATAGCCTCGGAACTGGTTGTAGATAATAGCAGTGAGCAAATTCATCAAGATGTAGGTTCCTGTGGGGGGGGGGGGGGGGGGGGGGGAATTGTAATAAGATCCAAATATATATTCATCAAAAACATATGGAGTTCTTAACACAAGTGACATTGTACAAGGTTTTATGAAACTTACCACATACGCTGAAAAGTATAAAAAATATGGTATATCCCCGATTCAGTGAGTATGCATGAACCATCACTATTGGCAGAAAGAAAGGAAAACAATTATGAGTTTGAACTAGAACTGTTTACTCTGTTACCAACCAAAGAGATTCATTTAATGTTACCGACTGTTAATTGTTAATGATTATAATACAGCAGATTCCGGCTTCTAATGCACAACGTACTGAAGATTTTCTTAGGGAGGAAAAATGGATTATTAATGAAGCACTGTAGACTTTACCAAGGATTTACAATTCTTTTTAAACCCGTGTATATGGAGCATCTGCCATGCAAGCTCCTTTATAATAATTATATAATAATATAAAAATCATTATATAATAATAATTACTAGAGAAAGAATAACATACCAGCACAAGCACGTTAAAATAAACCTGTGATTTGCCACGTAGCCAGAACTACTATCAGAGCTGCTGTTGATGAACATTGCTCAATACATTATGACCATTTACAAAATTCAAGCCTTGTGATAGTGATTTATATTATTATTACTAGTAGCAAAAGGAGATCAGGTCTTTCGCACCGAGAGGCATTGCCCAGCAAATGTTTTCCAGTTTAAAATACTGCAACACATTTGTCACAGAAACCATGGAGAACTGGACAATAGGAATATACTTTCCATGGCACTACATATGTACCAGGCTGGGAAAACCCATCAAATGTCTCTGATGAATTCGGGAAAACAGCTAAAAAAGGTGAAAGATGGTGTTTTGACCTTAAAAGAGCCAATTTGCTTTAAAATTCAAATAAACAAAAGTGTATTTCAACAAAATGGCATGTAAATGATATTATTTAGGCTACTTTTTACCCTTCCCGTGGCATCTGCCTGCAAAGATGACATTGGATTTGGAGCCAGTTTAACCAATGGCATTGTAAATGTAAAATCGTTGCGTCAGGCTTTAAGTTAAGTTGCTGGATAGATAAGTGCCATAGTGTAATGGACACAAGCCTGATCATTTCAGTTCGTAATCAGGTATTGTGTCTGTGATGCTCCTACGCCGCTACATCATCATCATCGCCTTCAAAAGTAATAAAAACATATGAATGAAAAGAAGCCTGAGTAAACGAATCAGCAATCATCTCCCCATCAACATTATCATGAAAAGAGATCAGTGCAATGAATAGCAAGGCTCATGTGATGAGACAGACACTGATGTGGAGAGTGATGATAATCAAAGTGACGCCTCATTTCCTCATCATAAACAGTTTGTTGATCAGTATAGCGGTAACTGCAGCATTTTTTAGTGGACTTTGACTTTAAACTGCTAGTAAAAGGCTTTGCTTATGATTGAGACATGCATGACAGAAAAACTACGCAAAGTTGAAAATGTCAAACCACGTAAATGGTTTTCCCGGCTACTACGCATATGACTCAAGTGAGTATAGTGTGAGTCATGATACACAGTAAGACGCTCTGTACCGTCTGGGTTGTTTGCGGTCGTCAGCAGCACAAGCAGAGAGGACAAGGCTGTAGGCAGGTTTCTGAAGTAAACCTCCCATTCCCCGTTCTTCGACGAGTCCTATTGACACAGGACATAAGAGATTTCTTCCGTTAGAAGAGTAATATTCTTCATCAGTTAAACCAACATCTAGTGCTCTGACTTTTTAAACAGTACCTCAGATTTGGGGAAGATCAGCATACCAATCATTGTGAATAAGCACAGATGGAGGGCCAGAAGCAGGATCACACTGGGGAAAGAAAAGGAGCAAGATGGAGGCTACACAGCATTCTGTAACAGTTCAATTAAAACACAGAATTAATTTTAACATATTCTATAAGTGGAGCTTTTCTGTAAGTTTAATCCCATCCTTCTTTAGCAATTTTGTTATGCTTTCACGTCTAGAATAATTCGGCATTATTTTATTTACTATTAAATTATCCCAGACAAATTAAAGGGAAACGTGTCCAAGCTTTCAACAGAGCTGCCTAAAGTGTACTTATACGTGTAAGTCTGGGGTATATATTCTAAACTAATTAGCAATCCCAACTCCCTCAGACCATCGGTCCAACAACAAGAGGCTATAAAAACAAAGCCTCAATGTTCTTACCTCGCTATTTCTGGAAGTGTCCTTTTGATACACTTTAGAGTTTTCTTCATTAAGGAGGAATTTTGCAAGAGGAAAAATGGCCGAATCAGTCTCCTGACCCGTATGGTCTGCATGTGGAAATAAAAAAGCAAATATCACCAACATCCAGAAACAGAATTCAGGATGACCTTTGCGGACTCTGCGCATCTAGCTAGATGTAAACCTGATATATGAAATACGTGTCTGATTAACCATCTCATTAACTCACCGTATCACACAGCATGGCAAAAGAGATGATGCAGTCGACAACCGAAACTGATATAACTAGCACGTAGCCGAGCAGCCATTTATTCACACGGAACTCCTCCCATCCAATCAGATAACTCTGTGGAGCAGAAATTCACATGCACTTAACTAAAGCAGTGTTGAATATTTGTACATATAAATGTTCTTGCACTGTATGTCATTATATGGAATGATTTTTACATGATAATATACCTTGACTACTATGTCTAAGATGAAGATGCAGAGGCAGACCATCTCTATGGCCTCCGGCAGGCCACATGGCGGCTCCCAGGGCTCAGGCCTGTAGCGGGGGTCTGATGTGTATGTGATCGAGGAAGGTTTCTCCACAAAGGCCAGAGCCAGAATCACAGCAATGGTAAAACCAAGACCCCTTCATCACACACACACAAATCAATCTATGTTAAAAATGTTACTGATTTCATAGGCTATGCACTAGATCATTAATAACTACAGATCGCTTGCTTTGATCCGCAAATACAGATATTTTTTAACCATTTCCAGAAGTACAGCACAGGTATAGGTTTGGTAAAAATGCATGCTGCTAAATGGTAAGTGTAGTTTTAATGCTGATCATGATCATATGGTCAGCATGTTTCAATTTGGCACAGGTTTTACCGTCCCTTCCAGATGCAACCAGGCTTGGGGCCGGCACTGAGAATTAACTCATCAGTGACTGGGTTAGCACCCTGCCTGGGAATCGAACCCGGGCCAGGGCAATGAGAGTGCGGGATCCTGCCGTTGGACCACCAGGAGGCTAGTTTCCTGGACTTAACCAGTAAAAAAAAAACCTCCACAGAATTCAACATTAATTAGGCCTCTGCTTTAACTGGCTAGCTAGAGGCTCATGTAGGTGTTTCTCTGCACAGCTTTGTTCCTGAGTAGAACCAAGATGGATGGCTATTATTAATATGTAGTGTAAAAACATAATAATAATAAAGTTGGTCAGATCTCACAAGCTAGATGTCCCCAGTCTTGGGGAAATGAAACTCGCACCAATGATACAGCAAATCAGGGGTCAGAACCACACCTCTTGATCCGACTAGTAAATCAGTTCAGAAGTCAGACTATAAATCCCTGCTCTTGCTTGCTTACCACTGACATATCCTGGAGTAGTACCATCTGTACAAGTTCAAAGATCTTGAGTCAACCTTGTGATTGATGGACCGATACTGTGGAAGAAAACACACACTTAATACACTAAATAAAGTTTTTTAAAACAGAACAGATCAGAGTAAACACTGTGATATACATATACTAGGGTATTTGTATTACCTGAATGGCATCTTCAATAAAGACAACCGCTTGCTGGATGTACAGGTCATCATCGCCTTATTAAAAAAAAAATCCAAGAACAGTACTAAGTGAATAAGTGAAACGATTGTGATGTGATGTTATAAGAAAAAGAGCACAAGGAGTGCTGAGAGGTTCTCTGATAACCTGAATGTTTTATCCTTTATACCACAGCGATTCGCAAACATTTACACCTTTCCTTTACTAAAAAAAAACACAAAAATACTTTTTGTGTGTTTATAGTTACATTTCAATGTTGTGGAATATCCAAGTGACAAGCTAGTACAGTACCTGTTATCTATTATATTATAGCAGATCTCTCGAGTAAGATAAAGATATGCAGCTTGTCATGTTTCCAAGGAACTGGAAAGCGCAAAACTTTCTCATACAAAGCACTGACACTGGAGACTCCTTCCAGAGGATTAGACTAAGCCTGCTACCTTTAAACCTAACTACCTTTAAAATCGTTAAAGTCGTTAAAAAGCTGACCAATCAGATCTGAAAACTGACCAGTACTGTGGTGTTTAGGCAAAAATATACCATAAGCCTTGAAGCCATTTTCACAACAGATAATTCTTTTAAATGTTAGTAGTACTAGTAGCAACATTAGTATCCCGTATTTAAGAAATATTTTACAATGAAAAGGGCTAAAGGAACAAATATATATAAATATACTTAGTGCCCAATCTGCCACATGCCACTTAAAAATAGTAATAATATCTGCAAAACTGCTGTGAATAAAGGTGTAAAACATTTTAATAACATTATTTCTATATCCTCTAACGCTCCAGATTCAACACCACCTTGTGACAGTCAGGTGTCCACTTATGTGTCCTTTTCACTCCTAGGTTTGACCACTGATCTCTCTACTCCTGCTCAAAGAGGTGTGAAGTTCCTGTTCAGATGCATTGCCACTGCGTGGGAAGATATGACCTGCACTGGAGCTATTCAGAAGCAGAATGACACGACTTTACTGCCTTTAGTCACGTGTTCTGAGCTGGCTTGTATGAGTTGCTTGGGCGTGCGGTAAATCCAAGTACATCATGAGTCTGTAATGCTGTTTAAATACACGTTGCGAAACTGAAAACATCTGTGCGGTGAGTGTTTCCCAACAGATCTGGCAACATGCTGCGTCCTGCCCAGAAGTATTTGTTTTTTGTTTTTTGGAATCTGCTATTTAGTAATACACACTGATCAGCCATAACATTATGACCACCTGCCTAATATTGTGTTGGTCACTCTTTTGCTGCCAAAACAGCCCTGACCCGTCATGCACTGTGTATTTTTACTCCTTTCTATCAGAACCAGCATTAACTTCTGCAGCAATTTGAGCAACAGTAGCTCGTCTGTCGGATCGGATCACACCCGTCAGCCTTCGCTCCCCACGTGCATCAATGAGCCTTGGCCCTCCATGACCCTGTCACCGGTTCACCACTGTTCCTTCCTTGGACCACTTTTAATAGATACTGACCACTGCAGACCGGGAACACCTCCACAAGAGCTGCAGTTTTGGAGATGCTCCGATCCAGTCGTCTAGCCATCACAATTTGACTCAAATCCTTACACTTGTCCATTTTTCCTGCTACTAACACGTCAACTTTGAGGACAAAATGTTCACTTGCTGCCAAATATATCCCACCCACTAACAGGTGCCATGATGAGGAGATCATCAGTGTTATTCACGTCACCTCTCACTGCTCATAATGTTATGCCTGATCAGTGTATGATGTATTTATGAATGCATGCTGTATAACAATCAATCAAAGCATGTGTAATACATGTTTGGCCTACTGGCAGGATTAATTACAAGAAATCTAGCACCATGCTACCCAAGCCATGGCGATTGAGGTCATTAAAAAACGTTAGTCGTTAGATTTTCAGCCATTATGGTTTTAAATACCCCCCCCCCTCCTACACACAAATCGCACACAGTCTGTCATTTCCTAGATTTGTCACTCTACATTAAAGTCTGAATGCGGTAGGTATGTTTAGAACGTGTGAAACTTTTGCACCACTGTAGCTGTAACTGTTGCTGCTGCTCATGTCTGCTGCATACTACCCAAGTCTCGATGATAATGCATGCATTTTTTTTCCGAGATTTTGCCACTGTGTTAGAATTACTCACTTGTTGCCAGACACCATTTCCACTGATATGACTGGCTAGAACCCAAGTCACACACTAGCACATTGCCATGCAGCTCCTCTAACTTCTTCCTGTGGCATGAAGCCCTTCCATCTAATACCAGTGAATTCTGACTCCTTTCCTAAACTAAAGTGAAAACTGTTCAGATTCACCAAGGGGGAAAACAAAAAACAGAAAATGTAAGAAAATCTGCTTTTTCTTATATTTTGATTCACTTCAATCATGTGCGTCACTTTAATTTTGCGTGTCATGAAAATAAAATAACGCTGGCTGCTACCTCAAAACCCAACATCCTCCATTCAGAACACTTGTCTGTGGTACTGAACGTTAACCGATTCCATCTGTAAATGTCAATAGGTTACAGAAAGCTTCAACATATCAATGAATTTACTTTGAAGCAGATTTTGGTATATAATCGTGTTGCTGCTGGTACAATGAAAACGAATCAAAACCTTGCGACCAATCAGATTCAAGAACAGAGAAGAGTGCCATTGTATATGGAAATAATTATACTCAGTATTCATTTATCATGATCTAGTGCACCGTCCGTCTCGTATTCGTACCAGAAAAGGATTCATCTAAGTACTGGATTACGTTTCTGTAAGAGAATGCTATAAGGAAATTCTTCTGTGGGCATTCTCTCACAAATCTCTCTGTCCTCACGTCATGCAGCACAGGTTGCAGAGATATGCTCTTAAGAGGAATTACCTGCAAAGTGAGTGCGCCTGTCCGTGTCGGAACACAAAGCTTCCTTTGAGTCATGGGACCGAGCGAGAATTTGCAGGAAGCTGCAGAAAAGTCTCAGAGCCGCTGATACGAGGATCATATCGCCTGGAGCAATTATTGACTATTTTTTTAAAAAAAATCCACATTACATATTAAACCTATCCTTTTTGTGTTTTCGGCATTGTCCTTGAGTATAAGGGACCGTCATCAAAATGAAAGTAGATATAAAAACTAGAAATCCGTAGTGTTGGTCTGGCATTTGTCCATATTCAGTAAAAGAACACATTGAAGATTCCACTTTGAGGATTCCAGCCACCTCGGAAACGTAAAGCTCATTTACAAAGTAAACACTAAACCATACTTTCAAGAATCTTTCCCAGTGAAAGGTTTCATTTTTATTATTCTGCCAGGTTTTGGATAATGAAAACTAACATCACGTAAAGGAGGAATGTAGAAAACAGGTAGATCCTTCTTACACTCTGGGGGAGGAAGAAAAAACAAAAACAACGATGCTTGCCTAATCTTAGTTTTCTATAAAGGTCACGCACTCACAACACCGACAGAATGAGAGCACAGCTCAGCCACTACATGTACATGGCTGTAACGGGTCATTCAAAAGTTGTCTCCAGTGCAAAAAAGCATGTGCGAAAGTTCTGCCAATCCTTTACACACTGCTGTTAACAATATACTGTGGTTTTGACACACACCCTGAACGGCATGAGTCACCATTTTCTCCTCTTCATACATACTAGAAGCATAAGTGCTGACAAAACATGCAAGTACGTTTTAGACGCTTTTTCTCGCCTGTGGTCATCCATAAAGGTTGCTCAAAACTAAAGGAACGGTTCTACAGGGCTTTCATTCAGCGTAACGCATACTGCAGCCTTCTTTAAGACCGAGTTCATCGCTAACGTGCAGCATGAATAAACAGTGTATCAGTGCACCTGAATATCTGACCATCCTCCATTCTGATCGGTCAGGAATTTGATATCTTCTCTACAGGCGCAGTTTTGTCACTTGTTATATTATTTCTTTTACCGATAGAAAAGCCTATTAAACACAATCAGCAAATCTGGGTTTGAACAACCTCAACAAAAACCTCCACCTGTCACACAACTTCCACACAATAATAAACAAAGATTTAGGGAAGACGCAAAGACGGACCATATCTGCCCCCTAACACGACGCTACGGTCGAACAAGACACACCTCCGTGGTCCGGGACTTATACTTTTCCCAGAGCATTTAATTGGATGAACAGAAGACTAGTACAGGATGAGTCAATACAATCTTTTTGAATCGTTTCAAATCATCAACAAAGTGATGTGAGATTATGCAATCTTTATCTTTATTTACATATATATATATATATAAAATTTGTGACACGGGCTTCAGGTGCACTTTGGTGTCTGGTCAGTGTGATAAAAGTGACCTCAGGAAAGGAAAGTTAACCTGGACAGTTTATGTAACAGGATATGACACGGATTTGTAAATTGTGCTGTGTGTTTATGGCATAAACAAGCCGAAAGGTAGTCTGTTTAAATGCACTTACTTTCTTGGACATGGACAGAGTCTCTGCTGTGTGAATTAGAGAGTCGTCTCGTCTCCTTAGAGTCAGACTGGGAGTCGGATTGAGAGTCATGTCGCGAGCCGTAATCAACCGATTCCCGCTTTCTGCTTTCGGATAACAGCGGCTCCGATTCCATCCGGTCCTGTTGGAAGAGTTAGTCATTTCGACATATCAAAAAGAGAAGATACCTATGTGTATGCGTGTATACATTGTGTATCGAACGTAAAATACCGTGATTAAAGTGCCCTAGGTTTCCTCAGGACAGACCTCCGAAGTTTCACTCTTGCCTTTCTGACCCGGTGACTACTTTCCGCTCATGACAACAAGGAGGCGGGTCTTTTTTAACATTCCCCGCCCATGTGTTTCGTCTCGTGTGGCACTGTTTTCGTCTGGATTCGTTAAACTTACTAGTTTAATGGCCAAAGATCTGGAAACCTTTCAGTAAATCTCGCCGTTCATCAATAATCTGTGGCTGGATGTACTGTCACTTGAGTGAGCTTTTTTACACAACCAAACAACCAACACCCTGGCACGTGAGTTATCGAGGGAAATATCGCGACAAAAAACGTGAACTGAAACTAAAAGTGAATCAAGCAAAAGCTAAAAGTGGTGGATCATACTTTGATTTAGATTTAACTAAGAAAAGGTCTTTAGAAAAACGTATTTAATATATATATATATATATATATATATATATATATATTGCACATTGCAATTGCATATGGTGGACCAAATAAACAAAATGAAATAAATTGTTCGTTTTGGATTTTTTTTTCAGAAATTAATACTATTATAATATAATATAATATCCATCCATTGTCTATACCCGCTTTATTCCTAATTAGGGTCACAGGGGTCTGCTGGAGCCTATCCCAGCACACATTGGGTGAAAGGCAGGGGTACACCCTGGACAGGTCACCAGTCCATCACAGGGCCATATAGACTAACAACCACACACACTCACACTCACTTTGGGCAATTTAGAATTACCAATCCACCTAATGTACATGTTTTTGGGCTGTGGGAGGAAACCGGAGTACCCGGAGTAAACCCACGCAAGCATGGGGAGAACATGCAAACTCCACACAGAAAGGCCCCTGTCTATTCGAACCCAGGACCTTCTTGCTGTGAGGCAACAGTGCTAGCCACTAAGCTACTATGCTGCTCTATATTATATTATATTATATTATATTATATTATATTATATTATATTATATTATATTATATTATATTATATTATATTATATTATATTATATTATATTATATTATATGCTATATTATATTATATTATATTATATTATATTATATTATATTATATTATATTATATTATATTATATTATATTATATTATAATATAATATAATATAATATAATATAATAAAACTTTGTGGACAAATCCTGCTACTATTGGCCTTAGACAAGCGAATCAACATGCCTTAAGATTTTCAGTAGAAATTCCAACAAATAAACAATTAATAAACTAATCAACAAAGATGTCATTATTTCTTAAAGAACAAAATATGCTTTCTCCTTTCACGGGTACATTCAATGTTCCTGATATCACTAGCATTACAGCAGCTGTAAGCAATAATGCCAACGCCTGCCTCTAAGTTCATAAAAAAAAAAAAAATAAATAAAAATACAGCTTAACTCTGATCACGACCAACCCTGAAGACGTCCCCAAACTTGCATCTTGTCCCCGAGCTTTACCTCAGAGTATTACAAAGCACCGATACTGGAGCTTTCATCTGGAGATGTCTACTCATAGAAAAACATATCAACACAACTTGTGTAAGTAACTATAGAAATAACTTTTTGGAAATCCTACAAATATAAAACATTCTATTATTGGAAATTAATGGACTGGAGAATTCAAACCAAAATGTTGACTGCAAATGTGAAGAGTAGCAGTTCATCAGTACAGGCTCCTTCAGCAAGTTGGGACAGATGAGCAAGCTATATAAGCGAATGTTAGCTAGGGAAACGTTTCAGTATTCATGTATGAAAGATTTCTTTTTGTTTAAAACGCAAACATTAATATATTTAACATTGTCTATTTTCAACAGATTCAGATACCTGTGACCAACAGAGTAATTGCACCACATCTTACGCATTTTATGAATATAGCAGAAATTTGTTTCTGCACTGGTCAGTACAACGACGATGCAGAGAGAAACGTGGGTGTACACATTATATACGCGTTATATCAGTATAATCATATGGCATGCGTAGTATCATTTTAATGCAGTGATTTCAAAGCATTCAGGAAAGGGCATTTGTGAGACCACAAAACAGAATAAAAGGGGTGACACGCTCTTACACACACAGACACAAGGGTAATTTCTTATCTCAACCCCAGATGAGACCCTTTTGATCATTCAGTGCTTTGGTCATTGTTCTCTTTAACTCCTTATCTCACGCTTCTGTGTTGTTCTGTAAGAACACAGTTCCTCCAGGAGAAGTCACCTGTGGTCACCTATTGTACTGTTTTTAATCTCATCCGGTCTTAAGACAGAACAGGCCTGGTTAGCATTTGAATACCTAATCAATAACAAAGTAGGCTTATCAGTGTAAAAAAAAAAGGACTTATGGGTTAAAAAATAACTTCAAATATCTAATTATTACTAACTGTACTATTATTATACTATAATGAAATGCAATTAAAGCAAACTTGGGTGTGACAAATGCACTATATAAATTATATGTATATTTATTATTATTATTATTATTATCTCCATAGTTCTGGAAGAATCTTTGATCAGATCTCATGGGAAAATCTACTGTCTTATCTTTCAGCATTTAACCTATTGCATGTTTAGCCTATCCTGCACACGTTTCTGTCCGAAGTGCTGAGTCGTGTTTAGATGAACTTCAACCGATTATAACGCCTATCGTTTGCATGTATAAGATACACCACTGAACTGAGAGTAACGTTTTCCTACAGTACAGCAGTTAGAGATGAATAAAAGAGCTTTTCTCATGAAAAGCTTTATTATATACAGAAAGCATTACATTTGAACTGAACATTTATTGTTTGGAATCAGTTTCTCTTTATTGTTGTCAAGTAATAAGTCATAAAAATGCAGCATCCTTTGGACTGTAGAATTTCCTGTAACTGAATAGTTACAAAGCATTTATTTCCTTTTTGTTAAAAACATATCCAATAAATGAAGGTAATGGTACAGTAATATGTATGTACTCAAGTCCCTATGCACTACTGTTACAGCAGCAGGTACTACATGGCACATTTAACAGGCTATTATCTGACATTTAACCAGAACCTTTAGAACATATGGACCTTATATGAATTCTGCATATCCAGCCTCCATTAAGGAAATCTGTAAAAGAGAAAATGTGGCTTAGAATAGCAACATATTCCAATCTGTACACCGGACAGAAACAAAACAGTAAAAGGAAGCAAAAACGCTTGGAAGACAAACCTCCTGGTCAATGCAGCGGAACTGCCAAGACCACCGTGTGTTGTAGAGGAAGGGACGGAGGTCGAAGCGGTTGTCATCCGGGCCGTAGCTCTCGGCGTGGTACGACGGCGTCACTGTAGTCATCTTGTGCCTGTTGACTGAGTACATCCTAAAGAAATGCTTCACTTTTGCAGCCACCTAATAAGCCAGAGATGGAAGATAAGAACAGACTCATCGCTAGCAACAATATCCAATATAACCGTCATACATTTTTTTAATCCTAATTGTAACCGGAAGGTGTCTGGACGATCATTAGCTAAGTCAGTTAACACAGCTAGTGTTGGCTAACATTTATTACAGATATAGGAGTAAGATTATTTTGTGTAGATCATATTATCATCTGCTAATTTTAAGCATCAGTGTGTAGGATTTTTTTTTTTAAAAATTAGGAGAAGGCCTTGTTGTATTCCTAGTTGAAGTTGTCGGAGAAATATTGAACACATTACATCATGCTAGTTCAGATTCATTAACATTAACAAGCATGAGCAGTATTTAGCATTAACCAGCTAGATCATTAACCTGTTACTTCTGTCTCACGATTTTGCAGAACAAGCACAGAGTGGTATGGGCAAATAGGTCAGTGATTTAATAGGTCAGTGCAGGACGAAAAAAAAAAAACAATGCTGTGGGATAACAGAAAACAAAACAAAACAAAACAGAGCTTGTGGGTGACAAACACTGGTGTCTGATATACAGTACAATAATTTTTTATTCTTATATTGTATCATGTAAGGGCATCACGGTGGCTTAGTGGTTAGCAACGTTGCCTCACAGCAAGAAGGTCCCGGGTTCGAACAGGCAGGGGCCTTTCTGTGTGGAGTTTGCATGTTCTCCCCGTGCCTACGTGGGTTTACTCCAGGTACTCTGGTTTCCTTCCACAGTCCAACAAAATGTACATTAGGTTGATTGGTAATTCTAAATTGCCCATAGGTGTGAGTGTGTGTGGTTGTCTGTCTGTGTGATGGACTGGTGACCTGTCCAGGGTGTACCCCTGCCTTTCGCCCAAGGATTGTGCTAGGATAGACTCCCCGTGACCCTAATTGGGAATAAAGCGGGTATAGAAAATGGATGGATTTATCATGCAGTGTTTGTGGATATAGTGTCCAACCAAATTCCAAGTTCCTCAATGCGAAATTAGCTAAAAGGCCTACTAGCAGTTTCCATGTTAATTGTCTTCTTCTTCTTTCTTCTTAATTGTCTAATCCTGAATAATTAACCCAAAACCATGATGACATCTGAGCTCATAAGTATCACTTCCCAAACCAGGAGTCTCTCTTTCAGATAGAGAAAGCTGTGACTTTTGGTGTGTATTCAGCTATTTCACTCAACACCAATTTATATCTGAATAAACCAGCCACCCAGGGGGAGTTTGTTACGTTGAAATACATCGTTGAGATAAATTGGTTGCTTTTGTAATCAGATCATATTTATGAGCTATACAATATATTATAGAGTTAGCTTTTCCTCAAAATCCTCACAAATGGATTAAAAGTATTATTCGACTGTGTTAAATCATGTATGATTTATGAAATGAGCCTGACTGTTTCAGTGTGAAGAAGTCATGCTTCCATACTGACTGTGTAGAGGACAAAGCTGACCTGTGAGGGAGAACAGCTTTCTCTCCACGAGTGGATC
This sequence comes from Hemibagrus wyckioides, assembly GCF_019097595.1. NCBI lineage: Eukaryota > Metazoa > Chordata > Actinopteri > Siluriformes > Bagridae > Hemibagrus > Hemibagrus wyckioides. The sequence continues at coordinate 6,305,891 of NC_080719.1, forward strand.
AGCTTGCAGAACATGCTGTACGGGCCGCACTTTGAGATCTTCCTAAGCTTGCCGATCACCGACAGCTCAGAGTAGGTCATCCCCATATCAGCCTGAGAGAGACAGAGTCAGAGATTGCGCGATAACATTAGCTCACCAAAACCACACACAGGTAGAAGAAAAAAAAACAGGTAGTGATACAGTGATGTGGGAAAGATGAGAAAGACAAGGAGTTTATAAATGGAGATGTCATCTGTAGTTATAAGCATGACCTAACAGTGATTTTTGTTCAATCTTTGCCTTGAAAAATGACCTGCCTGATTTCTAGAATCCAAACAAATATCCATATAAAAGCGATGTATGTGTAATATAAGCACAATATATTACACACAATAAAACATATTTATTGTTTTAATTGACTAGAGAATCTACTAAAGTAACAAAACCATTCTTTAATTATTAAAAACCACTGTTGCAAAATTATTGGCACCTTAAAATGTTATTGAAATGTAATTCAAATGCCATATTTAATAACAAATTGTAAAAATGTTCTATTTTGCCCTCAGTCTCCGGGAATATTATTAAATATTAATATATTATATAAAATATATATAAAATTTTGTCTTCTTTACAGTAGGGGAGATGATTTTTTTCAGTGTTTTGACCTGCACAAGTCATGCAATTAAATAAAAAATTATACTCAGTCAATAGTATTTAAAACTGTAGTAATATATTGCAGACTTCTAAATTATTACTTCTAAAATTAAACTATGCATCGCCAGGTTTAAAGCAGCACTCATGATTCATTTTCATTCACTGAAAGTTGCCAATAATTCTAGAGCTCACTGGATGTCTCCCAGGCTTTTATAATTGTGTGTAGCGCCTGTCCTTGTCTCTGTCAGAGAGACTAATCCGTACCTCGTCGGTCTGAGACACCCGGCCGTGCGTCAAGGGTTCGAGCTCTGCAGTGGGAGGAGCAGCCACGATGCTACAGGACAGAGGAACAGGATAAACCTGAGTGACTGAGGACTCAAAGAGAGGACTCTTAGAAACAAACTCCCAGATGATCTAGTCAGGAAATGTTCCCATGTCTGCATATTTGTGCTCGAACACACCTTGTTCAACTGGTTTTAGCCAAAATAATCACAAAAATGTGCTAAACTAGATTTAGTTTGCACTTCCTGGTATTTAATACACACTGTCGATATAGTAGCTTAACTCTTTTTAGTGTTCATTTTTTTTGTACAGTGCTTTGCCCCCCATGACCCCACCCAGAGTTCTTCTAATTCAGGATATTGGTCAGACTAAAGGGTTTCAAAACATTCATGCAGAAATGTATTTGGACCCAGTTCTTATGTCAACTTGGTTAACGAATGATTGATGGAGTAACTATGCATTGTAATGTTTTCTTTTTTTTGTGTACAGTGCTGTGAAAAAGTATTTACCCCTCCCTGAGTTCCTCTATTTCAGCATATGTCACATTAAATGATTTCAAAACCTTCCTATAAATTCATTTCAAAATCTTCCTACTAACCAAAAATGTCTCTCAGAATCAGTTGGTGCTTTGATAACGTTTTTGCTTCAATCAATATAAAACTGAATTGTATCATTTTTTATATGGACGTGTTGCATAATAAAATTATGCTTCGGACGTTCACACACCTCTTAAGAGCCGAGAGCCGAAAATGCTCGGCGCAGTAAAGCAGGAAGCTCTTCAGATCCATCTTACTAATACCACCGATGGGGTTTATGTCGGCACTGGAGCAGTCGTATTTAGTGAAGTAGCCAGTCAAACTATGAGAACGGAGAATATTTCATGAAGCCATGACTCGTTGTTTATGAAAATGTGCGGCTGAAACGAGACAAACCTCTCATCCACGTTGGCAGAGCCGAGCACCAGCAGACCGCCAGGTTTCCCCTGAGCCCACAGATACAGCTGGGCAAAGAGATAGGCCAAAATCATCCTGACACGAGCCTGGAAGATCAAAAATACAAACGTACATACTCAGATATGAGGAAAGAATAAAAAGGATGGAGTGTTCGATGCCAACATTACCATTTATATTATTAGTTGATTATTTTCCAATAACTGCATCTGTGCTTTATTCCTTTTATACCAAAACAATTTGCCAATGATAATTTTTTTCTTTTACGAAATAATAACTCATGCGATTCTATCTAACTGGTTTACAGTTTCCTTTAATGTTAGTAAGTCAGTTCATGTCATCACTTCCGTTATATGAAGCTATAAACTGCCGTTCCCTCATCAGACACGGTTTTCATTTTGTTGAAGTTAACAAGACAAAAAAAGAACTAAAGATCCTAAAGAACTTCCTGTGGTGGAAAAATGAAAGGAACAGCTTTATCTCGGATTGTTTCTGCTGATTCGAGCATTCTAGCAAAGTTCTGACATAAGCGATTATACAATAACAACAACAACTTTTTTTTATTTTTTTTTATTATATCACCGTATTAGTTATTGGAAAATTATTAATATAGTAATATTTTACTTCTTTTGTATTATTTATTTTCTTTATGTCTATTATTTTCTTATTTTTTATGTAGTTTTTCCAAGTCATTTATGTGTTTAAGAAAAATAGTGGATCACCTATGCAAGAAAGCATATTGGAAATATACATTTTGGAACTGGAATTGTTTATATGTAGAGATTTTTAAAATTATTTATTATGTTATTTATAATTAATATATGTATTATTATTTATTATATTTACAATATGTGATTTTTGTTTGAAAGCATATATATATATTAATAATATATTCTATTTATATTTCTATTTATATTCTATTTAATAATATATATTTTCTATGTAATCATTTATTATTATTATTATTATTATTATTATTATATATGTATTTTTTAAAGCGTAGTATTTTGTTACTGATATCGTCTGATACTCAAGGTTTCAGTAGCAGTATCAGAAAATAAAAAATGGCATCATTCACATCTCTAGCTGTTACTATAGAAACAATCACCTAGAGTGAGTGCATTGATATACTAGTCACTGTTGAGTTACTTTTTCAGAATAATAAATAATATATTTCTTACGAGTCAACAGTGTTGTGCTTCAAGTTTATCATCAAGCTTTAATATTATCATCATCACTGGAGTCATTCAGCGATGATTAACATTATTATTAACAAGTTATTAATATTATCATCATCACTGGAGTCATTCAGCGATGATTAACATTATTATTAACAAGTTATTAATATTATCATCATCACTGGAGTCATTCAGCGATGATTATCATTCCAACACATACACACACAGTCTTGTAGGTTCATTAGAAAGCAAAGGGAAGGAAGCAGACAGGCGGCACACGGGCATGTATACTGTTGCACGAAATGCGCTTCGTTTTCACAAATGAAGGAACTTGGCTGAACGACTGAGATGAACAGTGTCAAACGGTCCAGTGTGACCGTGAAGACTGTGGTGAGACTGCAAGTGGTGTTACACTGTAAGCAAACTCCTTAAGCAGAAACAAGCAGTCAGCACAGTTTACCCGGGCTATTCTAATGGGTTATAGTTTAAAACAGGCATACCAGTACAAAAACAATGTGATTCAGCTTTAATGAAGAAGAACAGAAACTTTTTGAAAGCTAAATATATAATAAAGCTAATGAACAGACAAAAAGAGGAACAGTTAGGCAAGGAGCCAGAGCGCAGGGTCAGCTGTGATACAGCGCCCCTGGAGCAGTAAGGATTAAGGGCCCAACAGTGGAAGCTTGGAGGCTTGAACCCTGACCTTCTCATCAAAAACCCATAACCGCCTGAGCCACCACTGCACCATAATATTTGTGTTTAATATTAACCAGTAAGGAGCCACAATTTTATAAGGTGACATTTTTGTCTTTATTATCAATGTTTTGTATCTTTTGTCGCTCTAAACTCTACTGAACATGTAAGTGAGAGCTGAACTGAAGCCAGCAGTTTAGTCTTACCTAATCCAAGTTTCTTTTTCTAGTGGCGTTTTTTAGCAATGCCTTGTCCACTTCCCCTCAATAATTTCCCCTGATAGGCATCGTAACGTTTGTGGGTAACATTTTGCAAAGCCGCAGGCATCACAGGAATCCCCTGAATTCTAGCAAATGCTATACTTAAAAGAAAATGAATAAATCTCACCTGTACATTCTGCAGAGCCAGGTTCTCTCTACTGCTGCCTCCGTTTGCACGAAAATTAGGCCACTTTCCCATCACCATAGAGAAGATTCCCAGCATGCCTTTCACTGCCATGTCAATATTGATGTTGAGATGATTACTATAACAAAGAAATAAATAGTTTTATCATATTTAAAAGTTTCACAGCAATCGTGATGCCTGGTCTTATGTTTCTAGAGACTGTAGAAATCATGATGTAACGATGGAGTGTTACGGTAAACGGTTACAATGAACTTCATAGGACATTTTTCATTCTTTAATTGTTCTATTCTGGTCAAAATGGCCTGGTAGTAGAAGAAAATAAAAATATGTTTTCCAGCTTGAAACATTTCTGCTTGGTGCATTCGCAAGTGAAAAATAATGGGGGGGGGCATGATTACAGTCAGTTCTAGAAATTTCAGCACCCTTCATGAGCATGCTGAAACCTTTCAAAATCTCTAGAAAATAATTCTATTGTGCTGTCATGATTTATTTATTTTTTCATTTTAAATCATATTAATAAAATCGAATCGTATCATTTTAGATTGATGGTTCAATACTGAATCATTGCCCTGTGATACCCTATGAGGTTTAAAGTCCTAACATGTATTCATGACACAACAGGGCATTTTGTTATGGTTTATGGTATATTTGTGTTAACTATTCTGTTTCGTTTTCTTCAATGTATGGTCAATAACCTCCAGGCAGAAGCAACCAGTTTGTGGACTAGAAACATCATGGAGAGGAAGGGATCTACATTTTATAATCGTCTGACCTGCCGATTTGAGTAGCCAGGTCTTTCGCTCGGTTGTGGGTGTCCTCTGAGGAATTTTCACTGCCCATATAGCAGGTGGTGAAGAGGCGTCCACACAGCTCCCTTGGATCTTCGGGCCTGTACGAGCCATCGCTCACTATGCGCTGAACATCCGCCAAAACACTATCATCTGGAAGAACAGTGCCACTAAGACTACATGCAGCTGAGACGGCGAATTCTACTCCATCAGTGGTTTGAGTAATAAAAGCTTTACGAATTAAATATTTCTCTTTAGGGAGGAAAGCGTGTCTATGAGTGTGAAACCTGTTAAATTGTAATGCATTAAATAGTTTGGAAATGGAGTGCGAAAGTTTGCGTACCATCAAGATACAATGGTAAATTCTGACTAATCAATGCCCAGGTTGCTTGAGATGAACTAGCTGTGCTAAACTGCCTGAAGGTGTGAAAGCATGTGTGATGGATTGGTGTTCTTGCCTCAAGCTCAGTGTTCTGGGGAAAAGCTTCAGATACTCCTGACTAGGATAAAGTGTATACTGAAGAATGAATGAATAAACTTCACCTAAAATGGCATACAAGGCCATGACTTGACCTGCAGTGCAACTGCAACACGTAAATACTCAAAACTAGATTATTAAAGACTTCAAGCCTAAAAGGCTTTTAACAAACAATGGAAAGACTCCTATTCCATTACAAAATGTTGTGTGTGTAAAACGAATGGCATGTGTGTGAGACTTACTGCCATCTTTGACTGCCTGACAGACGAGAACGCACATGGAGTAGACGACGCAGGCTGAAGAGGCGCTATCAACTCCACCACTCAGAGGAAGCAGGAAGCCAGCCTGAAACCACAGAGAGAAAAAGACTTGATAAATGAAAGACCTTTTGCTGAGGCATGTGCGCACACACACACACACACACCCCATGAGCAAACAACAAAAGATTCTCACCTGACCACTCCTCCTTAAATAGTCCCATAGCCAGCATGCAGGACCAAGACTGAGGGGGAAAATAAATAAAATGAAAACATAAGAATTCCACATTTTTAACTCTACAATAATTTGTGATTACAAAGTAAAGCATTTGGGGCGGTTTACATAAATTCTGCAACAAGACGTCCGTTATCAAAACATGAGAAATCATGAGAAGATCTCAAAAGGCTTGAGGCTTTCTAAAGCAAAGGATAGGTGAAGAAGTTACTACGAGACATTTTGTACATTCAGAAAATGAGACACAAACATTTCATATCGTATCACTGAAATTTGATTGTTTTGGCCATTCGGGTCATTTCTGATTATTGAGGAGCATCTGTGAAATTAAATGACACTCAACGATGGGTATGACCAAGGGGTGCGCAAACTTTTGCACTCCATTGTATGAGCAAGGAAGGGAAAAGAGATCATTTATGGCTGATGTTACACATATTAAAGGAAAAATCTGGATAAATATTGTGCTGGAATCGTGTTTCCGTAACTCTGACGCACCTGATCTCCTCCTCAGGAGTGTGAAAGGTCCAGTCGATGGCCTGGTGAGTGGGTAAGAAGGTGTCTTTGCAGTCGGACAGTGAAAACCCGACTTTGATCCTTTGGTATGGTTTGTGTTCGTACTCCTGCAGGAGGGAAAAAAAGAAACACAGCAGTGTCAATAACAAATACTTGGTAGTGAAGCATGAACTTTTCAACATCTTCATCAGCACCTTACCATGTGCGGGTGACATCTCTCTCCTCTATAGCTGCGTACGTCCTCCAGGTCAAGAGTGGCCGTGAGAACTTCCTGTAACGAGTAAACAGATATGAAGAAAACACCTAGCCTTTAACATTGGCGCTTACACACAATATATACCTTAATAGTCTTACTTCTGATAACGAACCCAGTTTCACAAACACTGAAAAGTGCAATTTCTAATATTTAGTGCCCTCTGTTGCCAGGTTTGAGAACTACAATAAAAAATGGAGACGAAATCAGAACATCATTTAACTGAGCCGAAAAGCTGAGCGTAGGTTCGTCCGGGGGGGTGGAGCCAATGGAAGCACTATAATCTGATTGGTCAGAAGGTGTTGCATAAAGATGTAGATGAAGATGTTGTTGCTGACAGCAAATTCAAAATGCACTCATTCGAATACACTTATATTGCCAAAGGTTTTGGGACACCCCTCCAGATCATTGAATTCAGGAGTTGTTTTTCAGGGGTTGGACTCGGCCCCTTAGTTCCAGTGAAAGGAACTCTTAATGCTTCAGCATACCAAGACATTTTGGACAATTCCATGCTCCCAACTTTATGGGAACAGTTTGGGGATGACCCCTTCCTGTTCCATGTCCCATAAAGACATGGATGAGCGAGTTTGGTGTGGAGGAACTAGAACCCTTGTGGAAAGCCTTCCCAGAAGAGTTGAAGCTGCAAAGGGCACGCCATTTCCATATTACATTCATGTGCATGTAAAGGCAGACTATTATTATATTAGAAATGAATTGCTTTCAGGGTAAATAATGAGTAACATCACATCACCTGGACATTGATTATTGATTACAGCAATTGCACTCGGATTCGCAAACCAGTGTGCCCAGTGTGAAAATCTCCTTTAGAAACCATGAAGGTGCAGTTAATACTAACAGTTTTACTACAATAGCTGTGGTTGCTATGATAGCTTTAGGATTGCAATGACCACAAATGTCTCCATCAGTGAACAGTTCAACAAATTAAATGTAATAAAATAGACTTAGAACTATTCTGAATTTCCTGGTTACACAACTGCACTTTCTGAGCATATAGTACACAGTGATAGAAGGGAAATGGTTGATAATCACACTTATTCCGTCACTCAGATTCAATTACAATTCAATTCAATTCAATTAATTTGTATAGCGCTTTTAACAATAGACATTGTCTCAAAGCAGCTTTATAGAAGTATAGAAACAAAGAAAAAAAATCGAAAGTTTAATCCATAACATTTATCCCTAATGAGCAAGCCTGAGATGACAGTGGCAAGGAAAAACTCCCTGTGATCATATGAGGAAGAAACCTTGAGAGGAACCAGGCTCAGAAGGGAACCTCATCCTCATTTGGGTGACACTGGACAGGAAATAATGTAACTGTTGATAACGTCCTTTCTACAACAGCAACCAAGAGTTCTTGAGGAACTAATAGGTCAGAGTTCATAGACTTAGCACTAGGTCCTTGATGAAGATGAAAATGGCTTCCCTTTTGAGTTATTTAAAGAGTAAGTTTTCCAACAAATTTATCATTATAAAATTTCTGTATGAAGCGACTTTGTGACAATGTCCGTCGTTAACAGTGATCTAGAAATTGAACTGAACCCAGAAACATGAGTTCTTCCTCAAACTCACTTAAAATAGAACATTAAAATATACAGTGACTTTTTATCTTCTAATAAGTATTTCATTAGCAGATTAACACTGCAAGAAGGTCCTGAGGCAGAGACACTCACCACATCGTCAAGAGAGAACTGTGTCCCCTGAGCGACGATGTCTCCGTTGATGCCGATCATAGCGCAGCCATCGTAGTACAGGCGATCTCCGTCACAGCCTTTCTGATTAGCGAACAGATAGATGCCTCCACTCTGTAAACAAACATGATCAACAATAAAGTACAAGCTGAGGAATGTGTTTTTAAAATCATATAAATGACACTTATACCGCAAATCTTAAATCTGATTGGTTGGAACGTTTATTCTATCGGCAGTTCTGATAGTAGTTTCGGCTGTAGTTCAACAGCTCATTCACAGGGCCCTGTATCATACACCGACCAGGCATAACATTATGACCACCTGCCTAATATTGTGTTAGTCCCCCGTGTATTCTAACACCTCTCTATCAGAACCAGCATTAACTTCTTATGCAATTTGAGCAACAGTAGCTCGTCTGTTGGATTGAAAGCCTTCGCTCCCCACGTGCATCGATGAGCCTTGGCCGCCCATGACCCTATCGCCGGTTCACTACTGTTCCTTCCTTGGACCACTTTTGATAGATACTGACCACTGCAGACCGGGAACACCCCACAAGAGCTGCAGTTTTGGAGATGCTCTGATCCAGTCGTCTAGCCATCACAATTTGGCCCTTCGTCAAACTCGCTCAAATCCTTACGCTTGTCCATTTGTCCTGCTTCTAACACATCAACTTTGAGGACGAAATGTTCACCTGCTGTCTAATATATCCCACCCACTAACAGTGAGGAGATAATCAGTGTTATTCACTTCACCTCTCACTGCTCATAATGTTATGCCTGATCGGTGTTTAATCAAACTGAATTAAGTAAGTTTAAAAATAGTAAATTCTGTAAGGAGACGGTATTTAATATGCTACATTAATGGAATGAGTCTCCAGTGTCAGGGAGTTTTCCTCCATAGGGATTTAGATATAGGCATTTACATAGAGTTAGTGCTGTTTTTTCCTCTTATCAAGAGACATAAAGAAAGGGTTTAAGAAAACAGCTGTTTATAGCTGCTATATGTAAGTAATAACAGGAAATAACCCGTCTCTCAGACAATAAACAGAACTATAAAGTCGAACATTATGCAAATATGGAGCCACTCGGTGCAGCGACTACCAATGGGAGTGAAGACAGCAGAGCGCACTTGATCCATGACAAAGATCACACACTGCTTCTCCTTCATCTCATATGATGCAGATAGACACTGCTGAATTTTATATACAAACACCAAATCACTGATCTGGTATGCTAGTTGCTCCACCCATATTGTAACGTTATTACTATGGCAACCGGTAGCTGGAACAAATACTGACGACTTCATGGTACAGCGACTGGAGATAAACTTTCTTGCAGAGAAGAGATCGCTCTACGTGTGAATGTAACTTAAATGGAATAAACACTTCCTCTACTGTTGTTCTTTCGGCTCCTCCCTGTTCGGGGTCACCACAACAGATCATTTGTTCCAAATGTTTTGATTTGGCTCAGGTTTTACACCAGATGCCCTTCCTGACACAAGGAAGGCACTTCCTCTACTACCAGGAGGCACTTCCAGGGGGAATTCACCCTGGACCCTCAGGAGGCACTTTCTCCACTACTGTGCTGTAATAGTCAAGTTACCATGATACATGTTGGGGTGAATTTCCAGAGTGGTTTATTCTTTAGTTACTTGATAGAACTGGAAATATTTATTATTAATGGCAGTCTGAACAGTCCACATTAATAAAAGTGAATTTTAAAGGTCATATTTTGGCTAATAGCTTCATTACTAGCATTTTGTGAGATGATTTCCTGTTGATAATAACAGTTAATAGCCTGTGAAAGAACTGTGTCTATTTTGGTCTCAGGGCAACTGTCGTTCTCTGTCCTGTGACAGGAGGTATGAGTGTGTGTGTGTGTGTGTGTGTGTTTGTAACTGACCTTTGTGGTTGCTGACTTGACCAGGTTCACCCTCTGGTCAGCTTTGCGGAGCTCATGATAGCTGGCAGAAGAGTTCGTAAAGATCTCTATGCCATCTAATCCCATGTCCACATGAGGACTGAGGGAACACTCGCACAAATTAGTGTCATAAATCGCACGTTTGGAACAAATCGCTTGTGTGAGTTTTGTCTGGCATGCAATATAACAAAGATACAATAAGACAGTGACGAAATACTATACTCAGAAATTACGCTGACCTATTAGTCGCTTGGGAGCTCTTGGTTCAATTGACCATAACCAGTTATTTACAAGATGTACGTTAATAGCATACCATTGGCAATATCACATTCAATATGGTCTTAAGTCAACATATATATATATACATTTATATACTGCATATATTTATATACTGCATATATTTCATTTATATTGCATTTATATTTATTTCTCTTGTGTATTCTGAAGGAGTCTCTGGCAAAAGAATTTCCTTCTGGATTAATAATTCTATCTTGTCTTATCTATTATAATTACAGACTAGACAAATAATAAACACATTTAAAAAAAATTAATAATAATAATAATGGTCAATAAATATTACTTCACAATTAAGGATGCTTCCTAATAATTAATATTAGTAGTAGTAGTAATAATAATAATAATAATAACAATGGATTAAATAATGGTTTGATTACATCATTAAAGTAACTGAATGATCATCGAAATTAATAAAAATAAATCCCATAAATAAATATTAAATGGAATTGCTAGCACTCTTGAATGTTATACCGTCACTGATGTAAACATTTCCGGATTAATGTGTATGGAAAACGTAAAGCTTTTGTTGCATATTTTTCTAAATTTGTCCAAAAACTCTGAGCAGCAGCCGTGTCCAACATCTGTATCTGTAGCGCTGAGTGGATTTACAGTGCAGTACCTCCTGGGGTTCCACAGTTCAGCACAGATCTCACTGCCGATACACGTGTCCTTAGTGGAGAGGACTGCATCACCGAAAGGAACCGTCACCTAAACATAGGATTAGTGGAAAGAAATCAGATCATTTTAGTACAAAATGCGGTGCACTTCCTGATTCATCTCAAATCCACTGTTTCTAAAGGAAAAAACGAGTCAGTCTGGAATGTGAAATTAATCTAGAACTTTTTTTAACAAACACTGGTCCCATACGGGAAAGGAAAAAGATGTTGGTAAGGATTTGTTGCAACATAATTAGTTTCTTTGTTAAAACATGTCTGGGGTGGAGTAGAGTGTAGAGAGTTTTACCTGTCCTGTCACATCCTGGATCATTCTTGGCAAAAAGTACTCCTCAACACATCTGCCAAAAAATAAATAAAAAGTCATACTTCATGTAAACATCCACCCTTAATATATTAATCTTTAACATCTTTAATGTGATGTTTGAAAGCTTGATCTCTTTGGTTACTGCTTTCCTACAGCTGTAGTGGAATTAACCCTCACTTCAACCCTCACTATAACTGGAGCAGATCCTCCAGGATTTCACGAGTTTCATGGAAATTAACCAAAAAACGCAAGCAAACTCACGCGCATTCAGCCAAAGCCCTCTTCGATTCACGTGCTTTGAACATTTACACTTACATTAATGGCATTTGGCAGACCTTATACAGCTGAGCAATTTCTGGACCTCACACTTTCTAAGCAGTAGTCCAACACTTAAACTACTAAGCTACCACATCCTCATGAGTACAGCTCTGACAGAAAGTAATTACTGACATAGAAAGTAGTAACTCCTTCACTGGTAGGAGATTACAAGAAGAATACTATGCTTGCAATTCAAATAGTTTTTCCACGCATTTAAGGCTGCATCAATCACAAAGAAAAACGCCTGGAGCGACTGATAAATCAAGTTTAAGTTAAGTTAAGCTTGTTCCCCCTTTCTACCCTGTCATTCTCGAGAGGAGTATACAAAGTAAGCATTTCAGTGTACTAGTGCATATGACAATAAAGCTCTTGAATGTGCTGAAGAGAGCAATGCAGCAGCGCTTTAGTCCCTCAGACTGTCCAGAAGCCTATTCGCTCTGTTCAAACTGAGCTTCAGCTTCATGTGAATACGGCCATCATCACCGCCATGTTGTGTACGACATTTGAACAGATGCCTGCACTACTTTTAATTCTATTTTAATGCCACATACATATACACTACCAGTCAAAAGTTTGGACACACATTTTAATTCAGTGTTTTTTGTTTAGGGATTTATTTTCTACATTCTAGAACAATACTGGAGATTTCAAAACTAGGAAATAACACACATGGACTTCAGTAATCCATATGTAATGACGACAAAAAACAGTCAGTTGTTATTTTAAGACACGAAGGTCAGGTGTTCTGGAATAGTTCTTGCAAGAACAGTATGGTCAAGTGCATTTGCAAAACCCATCAAGCACCATGATGAAACTGGCTCACATGAAGACCATCCCAGTAAAGCAAGACCAAAACTTACCTTTGCTGCAGAGGAGAAGTTCATTTAGAGTGACCAGCCTCAGAAATCACCAATTAACAGCACCTCAGATTAGAGCCGTTATGAAGGCTTTACAGAGCATCAGTAGCAGACATATCTCAATATCAACTGTTCAGAGGACATTATTGTGTATTTTGGCCGCCTTCAGCATTGTTTTACAAAGTAAAAAGAAATAAACTTAAAAAACTTAAAATAAAAGACCATGGAATTAGAAGATCTTTTTTAGCATCGCTGGAAAATGGTGAGGAAGGATAGACTCTCATCCATCTCATCAAAATGTGACCATTGTCCTGTATGTTTGAGATCAATGAAAGCACTTACTCCTATTGAACATCATTATAACTGTGCCAGTAATAAATTGAAATGTCCCTCTGTGACAATGGAGCAGCAGTCAACCACTGGCACAGGAATTTGAATGAATGAATGAATGAATAAATGAATAAATAAATAAATGAATAAATGAATGAATGAATGAATGAATGAATAAATAAATAAATAAATAAATAAATAAATAAATAAATAAATAAATAAATAAATAAATAAATAAATAAAATAAAATAAAATAAAATAAAATAAAATAAAATAAAATAAAATAAAATAAAATAAAATAAAATGCAATTAAAACAATAAATTTGCACCTGAATTTTTCTGTAGAAGCATATTTCATATTTCAGGGTGCCATGTTCCTTTAATAAACTGTTGAGAATATTTGCTGTTCATGTACCTGGGTTTACTCCATGGAGAAAACCAGCGGAATTCCCGGTTGTTGCCATAATTTGCCAGCAGCATTTTCGGGCGGATTAATAAAATTTTCCTGTAACAAAAGCAAAAGCAAATTCCAGCTTCACTTGTTGCATGTATTGACTTGCAACCACATGATCAAGCTAAAACCATACCAAGCACTGAACAAATATGACTTATACTTATTTGATTTGTCAATACCAAAGACTGACTTGTTCAGGAAAAGAACTCTGCAGTTATAGCGAACGTTGTGATGCATAACAGGCCTGCGAGGATAAAAAATAAACACAACACAAAGATTAAATTAACTGAATGTTGGAACGGAATAAAGTAAGTGAATGACACTCACATGCCGACATCGCAGATAATATCCTGCGTCTTAGGTGACTCCAGCAGTGTCTTGAGGACTTGGAAGCAGTGAAGTAGTGTGTCAGATTCGTAGAAGTGGTCAGCGCATCCATAGCCACTGATTACAGGGGGAAAAAAAAGAATTTAGTTCCATTTCAATAGGGCTTCTCACTCTGCAATTTATTTAGGGATAGCATCATATACTAAACCCCAGGTAGAGGAACGTTTTCTACCTGTAATTTAGAAGCCACTCGAAATAGTTCCCCTGAGTTCTAGCACACCCACAGGTAATCAAAATCCTAGCTTATCTTGCGTCACGTTTCACACTGGTCACACTTTACCCAGGGTTAACAATTAATCCTGGATATTCTTAATCTGACACTCTGAACCAGTTGAAAAGTTTCCATCCCCTCGATTCTTAATACTGTGTCTTCTAACAACACACTGTGCAAGGAATCGAGGGGATAGAAACTTTTGAACCGGTTCTTTTGTGTAAATCCGTGTTAATTTTGTGAAAAAGCAAAGCCAGGTGCAGAACAAAATATAAAGAAATCTAACTTCAATTCATACGATCCATCTCATTTCTTTTATTACCATTTATTTATCTATTTATTAACATCGCCAGGGCGGTGTAACCTTACGACCTCCACTGTATTTCGAAGGTCTGCAAAACAAGTTACTTCCTGTGATCACTGACATCATAACAATTATTTAGAGTCTTTTTTCTCATTATTTTCCTTGGAGTTTGTCATGTTACAGAGAAACAGTAATGCAGATGTTTTGCCTGAAAATCTGCCGAAACATCTTCACCTCAGCCTCACTGGTACAAAGCTCTCGCTCTGGAGACTCCTTCTATAAACGCTATATTAAAGTCCCCCACCAGAAAACGTCACCATGTCAACACTTACACACATTTCACTCATTTATCAAGTGTCCACCATGCAAGCCAGCCTGAATGAGTTATTACTATAGAAACGACACCAGATTAGAGCTAGTGTGTGAACATGACATAGATATCCGTTATAGATAATTAATCTACACCTTCTGACCAATCAGAAGCGACAATACAAAGCAATAATGACGTCATTACCAGATTTCCAGTTCAGGTCCCAGTCTGTACTTGGCCCCTTTAGATTTGGCGATCTCAATACCTGTTTTAAAGAGCGGTGCAGAATAAAATAAACCAGATCCACCTTAATACCAGACACCATACCCTGAAATGCTTATTTTGCCCAGTGTTATAACGTTCATGCAATAATCGTCCACTACTCGTCCAGACAAACGCAAACGTTACAAATGATTAAAACTTACTTTTCAGTATTCTTTCTAGATTGCCATCAAAGTCTAAAGCCCATTGATTGAGGGAGCAAGTGGCTAGAGTAACTTTCCGCCCCATGATGTCAAAACAAACTGCCCAAACTCTACTAACTGCCCAAGCAGATCAGCGCGCGAGCCTTCCTGTTGCTCCACTTCCGGTTTGTAAACCCCGCCCAACCTCCCCATCCCCTCTCCGTCCAAGTTCTCCAATACATCAGCTCAGAAAAAGTCATTTCAGGAAAACGGACATAAACTTTTCTTTAAAGATAGATAGATAGATAGATAGATAGATAGATAGATAGATAGATAGATAGATAGATAGATAGATAGATAGATAGATAGATAGATAGATAGATGAAAAAATAAATAGATAGACAGACAGACAGACAGACAGACAGACGGATAGATAGATAGATAGATAGATAGATAGATAGATAGATAGACAGACAGACAGACAGACAGACAGACAGACAGACAGATAGATAGATAGATAGATAGATAGATTGATTGATTGATTGATTGATTGATTGATTGATTGATTGATTAAATAAATAAATAAATAAATAAATAAATAAATAAATAAATAGGTAGTAAAATCAAGAAGGATAGAAGTATTAGGAAAAAAGTGTGGTCCTTTATTCCACACATAATTCAAGAAGAGTTAACTAATTAAAGATTAACTAATATCATATTTTATCATGAAAACAAGCAGAAATGCAAACCTTTTTTTTTTTTTTTACTAAGGAAAATATTTTTAAAAATCTGAAAACTGTTATTTAACTGTTACTGGTATAGTTTCAAGTCTAAAAATGATATTTCTAAATATGAAATAAATGTGATTTTGTCTCTATAGACTCTTTAAGGTCAAACAATTTGCCAACAGTTATTTTTTCTCCATTTAGAGTTACGTTTATTGTTGAGAAATATCCACAAAACAAGCTATCACTTGTTGCAGCTGTAAACAGATGTTCCCTTACTGGTCTTTCTTTAATTTCCTAGTCATATCATCTTATAAGTTAAACTTTTAACCCACTTGCCTCTACAGGATTATTCATGCAAACTTAGGTTTATATAATAAATAAAAAAATATGTGGTTTTAATAGTGTCCTAATAAAATGTAAAATTCGTTACGCATTTACTCATGATACCCGAAGGAATGATTAAAATTAAACTCAAAATGTGGGATTGTCTAACATTTCATATTATATTGTATATTGTTTATTATGATTTTATTATTATTTTTCTATTGTACAATTTTATATTATAATATCAATTAAACTCTAAATGTGGGATTGTCTAACATCTTATATTACATTGTATATTGTACACTTGTATATTATAATTTTTATTATTATTTTATTATTGTACACTTGTATTTTATAATTTCATTATTATTTTATTGTTGTACAATTGTATATTATAATTTCAATTCAATCTAAATGTGGGTTTGTCCAACATCTCATATTATAGTGTATTATATCTCTCTCTATATACATGATGTGAGTCATTATATCCAGCAAATGCACCATTTGTTAACAATATACCTAAAACCAAATACCCCCTTATATTTGTGTAAGGTCAGTTTTCTTCTCTGACATTTTGTTTTTCTTATCCTGCTTCATTCAGTTTCTCATGAACCATGATCCTTATAATCAACAAACAAACGTGCTGCGTAAATCCAGCGCAGTGCGACGCTCTAAAACACGGGCACAGCGCTCCAAGGGCTCGATAGTCTCATCAGGCGCTCATGGCGTCAGGCCCGCGCTGTCTAATCACAGAGCAGGGTTTATTCTGTGCAATATTCTGATTGGTCGAAACCTCATACACAAGGTATGGGCGGAGTTAGAATTTTACACACTTCCCATCTCTTTTCTTTTTTTTTTTACTGCTCCGTCGTCAACATCTGGACAGATCGGTAGGGCTGTTCTCTTCTAATAAGTAAGTTATACTGTCGATTTCATGATGTTATTTAGTGTTAAAATAATTATATCGAACGGCTGTATAGTGCATATAATCAGTTTGTGCACAATGCAGTTTTCACATAGCAGCTGAACTGCAGGAGGGAATTAAAAGTGATCGCTTAGAATAAAGAGTTCACATTAATGGATAATTATAATTAGTGCTAATTGGAGCCCAAAGAGGCGTGTTACAGCAGAGGGGGGTGAAAGATGCGGAATTCAATTCAGTATAGCGCCTTTTACAATGGACATTGTCTCAAAGCAGCTTTTCTATACAAAAGTATAGAAACAGTGAAAGGAAGGGGGGAAATTATATTATTAAACTATTTTATCCCTAATGAGCAAGCCTGCAGCGAAGGTGGCAAGTGATCATATGAGGAAGAAACCTTGAGAGGAACCAGGCTCAGAAGGGAACCTCATCCTCATTTGGGTGACACTGGACAGTAAATAATGTAAATGTAACTAAATAACGTCCTTTCTACACCAGCAACCAATGGCCCATGAGGAACTTTTAGGTCAGTGTAGTTTCTGAGTTCATTATAGACACTAATTCCTTGCTGTCAGAAGCTGACAGATGTAAGGGCAGATCCCCAAGTGGCTCTGTCCATGGCTGTCTCCTGGTCTTCAAAGGCTGTCCATACAGATCCATCCACAAAGTCAAAATGGAGTTAAATAGCTGAATAGTAAAAGCAGTGTTATTAAACCATTGTGTGAATTCATTGTATATTGGCAATAACAGAACAATATGCAACGTTATAGCACTTGGAAGGTCTTTTACAAAGAGCTGTCATTCCTTCATTCATTCATTCATTCATTCATTCACTCATCTTCAGTAACCACTTTATCCTGGTCAGGGCCATGGTGGATCTCAAGATCACCAGGTGTGAGGAGGGAATACAGCCTCTACACAGTGTTTCCACCATTTGTAGGGAAAAATACCTAATGCATGCTCAAGGTGTGATATCAGAAGGCAGTCTGGGGTGTGATACCCACCCCATTACCACCCAAAATGTATTATCATATAACACCATGGTCCAAAGTGTATTATTCCACTTATACCATGAATATGTTTAATTTTTTTTAAATACTTGACACATCACACTTTATGTATTAATTCCTAGTTGGGAATAATGGTGATTAGTGGACTGGTCATTGCGAATAACGTTGATTAGTCATTTGGAATAATTGGTCATAATTGGTATAATACTGATCAGTGATTGATCATTAGGGGTAATGGTGATTAGTGATTGGTCATTGGGCAAAACCCACTTTTCTAACTCTTTTAAATCCTACACAATAAAGTTACCAAAGGAGCCTTAAGTTAAAGTTACAGTTTGGAAGTACTGCCTGGACATAATGCTACTTCACATCTGTGAAAAATATCAATGCATTTTGTTATAAAAATAATAATGGCTCATTATTTTCCTAAAGTGTGATTACAGACTTTATCAAACTCTTTGACCAAGTGTCTTTATTATACACGTTACCACACTTTATATAACAATTTATCTTTAAGTTTCAAGTCCATTCATCATCCTTGACCTTGGTTCCCAATCCCACCTGGGTGTGGTATAAGGGTTACCTCTGCATAGATAAAGGATGATACAATCCTGATGTCTTCACAATAACTGATGTTCTGCATCAAGTGCTCCCGGGTGCTGGAGAACCCACTGACCTGTTTTCCCTATACACACTTCAGTACAGGAAGGGCTGTTAACCAGCTAGTTAGACGATTCAAGCATGTTGGGAAGAGTGAAAATACTGTACAGGGTAGGGGGTTTTCTTGGACGAGAGTTAGGTGCCTGTTTGTGTCCTGTCTCTTTTAAAATCACGTTCATGGTATAAACAAATACGCGTCAGCGAGTAGGATTAAAAATTCGATCTAATATTGCCTCAGCATTTTAGTTCAGTATCAGTAGCCAGTGTCTGATAATAGTATGATTATTTTTGTGTTTCTGGAACTTTTTCTGTTTTAGAGACCCATGAGTGCGTCAGAGGGTGCCCGAAAGCGCCATAAGGCTCGGCCAAGTGGCACTAATGTGGGGCAGAAAGAGAAGAAAGCAGAGGTGGGACAATGGGGAAGAGCATGGTAAGTTCATATGAGACTCATCGTACTCATAATGGCAATTACTGAATAATAGGTTTTAAGTGAATAATAATAAAATGGCACTTTCGGGACATTGGCGACTTAGACATTAATGCTACAGATTACTGATCAGACAGTTGAGTGTTCAAGCCCCAGCATCTGCCAGTGTTGAGCTTTGGAGCCAGTCCCTTAACCCTCTCTGCTTCAGGAGTTCTGTAATTTGGCTGTAATGAACATGTGTCAAATAAAACCTGGATAGATTGCAGGAAATTTAACTTCCTTTTATTACTTCATCAGGGAGGTGGACTGGTTCTCATTGACTGGAGTGATTCTTCTTCTGTGCCTGGCGCCGTTCATCGTCTTCTTCTTCATCATGACCTGTGATCAGTACCAGTGCTCCATCAGCTTGGTTCTGCTGGACATCTACAACGGAGACGCCAGTCCTCTGAGCATCTTGAAGCAAGCGCCTTCATTCACGTGGACCGCCGCCAAAATCTATGCAGCCTGGGTCACTTTCCAGGTACAAATATTCATATTACTGCAAAGAAAATGACAAGATGAAATCATCACCATTACTAAATTTTTTTAAATAGTATATTTAGTGCATTTTCACCAAATAACCATCATTAACAAGAAAAAAGAACATTCTTTCAGCTCTAAATAGACAAAGGCGAGAAGAAGCTTGTTTCATTTCAAAATGTTCTTCACACTAGCTTTAGTGGTGGCATCCATGATCCCAGTGCAACATAAAATCAGTTTCCGAGTGGAAGGTATTCATTCCAGTGCTTCTAATTCCAATAATACATTTAGTCAGCCTTTCACAGAACAGGTTTATCAGTAGTCCACTGTAAGCGGACATTCTTCCTAGGAGCAAAGGTCATAATGGTCAATAACCTTATTTTACATGCAGTATCGACAAAGGATTTAACTCTAAAACTTTACTCAGGATCTTTTGCGTTTTAGTTAGTATATTTAGAGCTAGTTTAAGTTTAGAGCCTAGTTTATGTATTTTAGGAAGCAGTAGGTCTTCAGCTTTAGTTTGAAGACCCAGAATTGATTAGTGTTTGAAATTCTATTCTATTAATGTAGAACTTGTCTATGTTGGAACATTAAAAGCAATAATAGCTCTTATCACTTGCCAAAGATGGTCAACCAGTATGACCAGTTTGCCCGGTGTTTTGGTAGATGGTAGCTGGCTGAACTGGATGCTTTTTAACATCAAGAAATGAACCATTTCTCAGCACAGTCCATTGTCTCAAGGACAAAGCAAATTTAGAGTCGCTGATTAAAGTTGAGTGTTTAGAAACACAACCCTCGGTATCGTGAGAAGTGGAGTGCAAGACGTGAGACTTCAGTCAAAGTCCAGGTTGTTTATGAGGTTTGTGCTGATTGTGCTGAATAGACTTGTGATTTGAAGTCTAAGAACTAGAACAAGACAGCAGATCATGGATCACGTAAATCGGGTTGTAGCTGCATTCTGGAAAATGCTGCTGGTGCACAGTGCAGAGGGAACAATGTTTCAGAGTCAATGAGGAAGAAGCTCGAAGAGGAAGCATTGCATAAACATGACACTTGCTCTTTTATTGGCAAACATTACAGAATGGCGTCCATAAATCATTGTTTCCTGTTGCTTTGTGTCAAATGGAAGAAAGTGAGCCAGATATGTTTTACAGTTTTCAAAATGGATAGATTGCAGGGGTGTTTCTAGAGTATGATCTAGAAACAGTTGGGGGATATGGTAGCTTAGTGGTTAAAGCTGCCACTGCTTCAGCTGCACCCTCAGTTGTATAAAAAATAGCTAATAAAAATTAGCTCAATTGTAAGTCACTCTGGATAAGGGCGTCTGCCAAAATGCGGCCCCCCAAGAATTTTAACCAAAGCATTCAGAACTGGGGAGTTTTGGGAGTCGAAGAAGAACTGAGGGCATGATTACAGCGGAATTCTTTTCTTTGCATATCCCAGCTGAGGAAGTTGGGGTCAGAGCACAGGGGCAGCTATGATACAGCACCCCTGAAGCAGAGCGGGTTAAGGGCTTTGCTCAATTGCAAGTGGAGTTTGGTGGTGCTGGGGCTTGAACCCTGATCCTCCCATCAGCAACCCACAGCCTTAACCACTTGAGCCACCACTGCCCTTGTATTTATTAATTCAATTATTTAAGTCCACAATTTTCATAAGTATTATCATACGCTAACTGTCCAGCCAGTTAATAAGCTAAATCTATCGATCAGAACTGTGCCAAGTATATTAGATGTGAAAAAACACAACTAAACCATTCCAGTAAATCCAAATTCACACACTACTCAGTAGTTACCTCTCCTCACTTCTCAGCTACAGTGTCATCTTGGGTCTATTGACACCCCTGGTAAATTGGTCAAAGTAAAAAAAGGATGTAATAGAGCAGCCTGGGTTAATATCATGTCACTAGATGATGTTTTTAAGAGTTGAATCCCATGACACCTTACCAAAAAACTATCATTGTCTGCAATGGAAACAGCGCTATTACATTGAAATGTCTTCAATTGATGTGTCTGATTATCATCTTGTAGAGAAAATCATAATAATATGGAAATAATACAATGGGTTTTTAATTCCTGTACTGTGCTTCTCTCCACAAGGTGGTGCTGTATAGGTGTATTCCAGATGTTACCCACAAGTTTCTGCCAGGTTACGTAGGAGGAGTGCAGGAAGGAGCTCGGACCCCAGCGGGTAAAGAGTTTTCTTTTCTTAATTAACTACAAAAAGTACAGCAAGGTATTTTATCTCTACTTTTAGAAAATGACATAACAACTGAAATTATTAAGCTTTGAGATGAGTAAATATTTCATTTGAACACATTTACCACCAACAACAGATATCGTATCCATCATGTTTTGCACCCAAATCTGGAAACTTAGGGCTGAAAGGAAATCCTACTCGTAATTACGACCTCATGTACGTTCATCTCATAAATACGACATAAATTGAATGCATCGTTGCTGTATTTGATCCAGCATGCAGTTCTCCCACACCATTCCAATCCTACACTCCCTTTCACTGGCTTCCTGTAGCTGCCCACCTCAGATCTCAAACAATGATCCTTACCCACACACTCAATTACCTCAGAGCACTGATCACACCCCACACTGAACCACACTCCCTCCATTCCTCCAGTACTGCTGGACTGCTCGATCCCGCCATCTCTCAGGGTACGAGGATGGCACCCCTTCTGCCCTGCTCTGTTCTGGCACCAAGGTGGTGTGAATGTCCCCTAAATGAATGAATGTCCGAACAGCTGAGTCAGTAGTAGTCTTCACCCGATGTTGTATCTCTTAAACTAGCAATGTTCATTTACCATTTTCGTTTTCTTACTCAGAAAATTCCCGTACTTTAACTCTTTTCCCCAGTTTCTGCATGGTTTGGTTGCACCAGTGGTGGTTAATATGAAGCTTGATATATTCTGAATATATCTTGGCATGCCGTGCCCTGGGCTGACTGTGTGATGCTATTTGTTTGACCTCAACACCTCATTATGTCCATGATATACTTTGTTTTGTCCTAGAAATTCTTTCTGTTCCGTTTCGATAAACATGTGCTGAACACAGACACTCCATGTCAGTTACTTCTTCCGTAACTTAGATAACCATTTTCATAATAAACCCGCCGAACCGCCCGTGAACACGTCAACCACCACGTCCGTTTCCGCTGACGCCATCAATAGATAACACTGAATATTTCACATCTCCTTTTTTTATAAATACTCCTCGTTCATCCGAGTACATTTCAAAGAGTTTTGCTATTCAGTCACTATGTGGTTCTTTGCCAAAAAAGCTTCCCTGATATCAGCAGAGATAATGGCAGTAGCACGGCTCAGGCTTCTTTTACGACTGAACGCGAAAATTCTCTTGTGAAACTTAACACTCAGGTGAAAGTAGACGCAATTTGCAGTTTTTCATAAGTATTTCTGTTTGTAGCCTACTAGGGGCAATATATTCATAGAAAAGTTCCGAACTACAGAAGCAATTCATTTTCTTTTCACACAAAGATCAGATTTTCCAGATCTTCCAAGTAAATGTTGATATCAAACCCATTTCTGCTCTCCAAGTGCTTGTTCATAAGCATCTAAAATTTAAAGGTGTTATCTTCAACCATTATAATTCGGTGGGAAAAACACACGTCTCGCATTATAAGCAAACAGAGTCCGATAACAGAGGTGATCTGTTAAAAATTCTAATTAAAAACAAGTCCCTTTTTCCTTCTTTCAGGTCTGATTAATATGTATCAGATCAACGGGCTGCAGTGCTGGATTATAACACATGCTTTATGGGCAGCCAATGCTTATCACTTCCACTGGTTCTCTCCCACTATCATCTTTGACACCTGGATCCCGCTGTTGTGGTGCACCAACATCCTCGGCTACACCGTTTCCATATGCGTGTTTATCAAGGCCTACCTGTTCCCCACCAACCCAGAGGACTGGTAAGAACATATTTTAGTATTTTAGCTTGTTTGTATCTGGTTCCATCGTGTTACTGACTGACAGGTTCGTGTTGTGCAGCAAATTCACAGGAAACTTCTTTTACGACTTCATGATGGGCATCGAGTTCAATCCACGCATCGGAAAGTGGTTCGATTTCAAGCTCTTCTTCAACGGCCGGCCCGGGATCGTCGCCTGGACTTTGATTAATCTGTCCTACGCTGCTAAGCAACAAGAGCTCTATGGATATGTGACCAACTCCATGATCCTGGTCAATGTGCTGCAGGTGAGCGATTCTGCCGCTAGATGGCAGTGTTTTTTCTTTTTTGTGCTTCCATGAAACAGGAACAGAAACTCAAGAGTGCTTGTTCATAATCATCTAAAATTTGATGTTATCTTCAATCACTGAGGGAAAAACACACTGAAAGCCAACATTTTATATCAGACACACGGCCAGAAAATCAGTAAATTGTTTACCGTGATTGAAAAAGTCATTACTCGGTTGTAACACTAAAAAAGGGGTGTGAATATTTATATAAGCTGCTGTATATTGACAGGTATATAATTAGGAATTTTTTGTAATTGAAACCATTTTCGTACGTGTCATATGCTCAGTGTGCATGTTGTGCTTATAAGATAAATGCTGAAACACATTTAAGAGATATTGATCTGCTAAACTGAGTTTTCAGTCCATAATATGGCACATTATAGACTGTAATGTGAGCTTGACACCCCTGAAATATACATAGATATACACGACTAGACTGTTCCTTTAACACCGATTTGTGTCTGAACGATTGCTGGATTCATTCGGATGAACGAATGACGCTCGAGACAGTCGGCCCTGTCAGAAGTTTTGTGTCTGGAATAGTGGTACCCATGTAGTCTGATTATTCAGTCTTCTCCACTCAGGCCATCTATGTGTTAGATTTCTTCTGGAATGAAGCCTGGTATTTGAAAACGATTGACATCTGCCACGATCACTTCGGTTGGTACCTGGGCTGGGGCGACTGCGTCTGGCTGCCGTTTCTTTACACGCTACAGGTACGTTAATGATACTCACCGCTTCACATTCACACACACTGTATAGCGAGTCACAGAGACGATCGTTCGTTATCAGTGAGAGCTGGCAACTTCCAATGACACGATCAACTTAGCGACTAGATATGGGCGTGTCTAGAGTGAAGACAGTAGAGCGTGGCACTGTTTTTTCCTGCGTCTCATATCATTTGATGTAGATATGCACTGCTGAATTTTACACACAAACACAAGACAATTGATTTGGCTTGCTAGTTGCTCCAGCCACTGATAAACGTAATTGCTATGGCAACCAGAAGTAGGAACACCTACCGATCATGTCATAGTACAGTGACTGACGACTCACAGAGATAAAATCACTGCGTGTGTGAACGTAGCTTTAGAGTTAGAGCAGCTCTGCTTCGTCTGGGGGCGGGGCTAATTTTTGGGCCAGAAAAATCTAAACAGGAGCCTGAACCAAGTGGGATTGATTGCATATTAGATAGAATAGAAATCCTTTAATGATTATGTGTATGAAACCGAAAAACATATTTTTAACACAGGCGCTTGGTACAATTTCTGTAAACAACATGACCCCGAGAGGACCAAGATACTGGAAACTACACAAGAACCGAAAAAAGTAAAAAGCATTTCAAACTTTTGGAAATGTTTTTGCGTCTTAATTCCTGGAAAGATCACGTCATCTAAGTTTCACAGACGCGTCAGTAAAAACATTCTGTCTGCCTAAAGATGTCTATAGCCTGGCTAGCTAAGTGCAGATTCCTCACACAAGAGGATCGCCTGATAAATTAAGTTTGTAATCAGATACCAGCTTTCAGAACGTCTGAATAAAATCTTTAAAAGCAGTATTCTGCCTTTCTTGTATTTTTTTTTTACTTTAGTTCTGGTTGAGCCGCATGCAGAAGAGAAACATGCAGTGTGTGTTTTCTAGCACTGTCTATATACTATATACAGGGTGTCTTCATATACAGGGGAAATTATTATTGATCACAATATTTTCATACTTAGTTTATATTATATAACACATGAAGGCCATGATGTACCCGGAAATGATACAAGATTTTTTCTTTTATCATTTCCTGGTACATGATGGCCTTCATTTGCGTTCCTAATCATTTACAGGAACGCAATCGAAGTGCAGTTATGTGCATAACATCGAAGTTGATGGCATTCGGCGGATACCCTGAGTAGTTGAAGGTTAAGGGTCTTGCTGAAGGGCCCAGCAGTGGCAGCTCGGTGGTCCTTCCAATCAGTAGTTCAAACCTTAGTGAGTCTGTGTGTGTTAATGAAGAAAATAAAAATCATATAGAGGATGCAATAGGATATCCTAAGCTATATACACAATCTGTCAAAGAACATTTCAGCGTGTGAATATCAGATAACGAGAGGTTGAGAGGATGCAAATGCAGGTTAAGGCAGTTGTAATGGAACACAAGTGGACAAATCCAAAACATCAAGCTCAGGTGATCAGCGGTCAGTATCAGTAAGGAAAACACAGGAATTAGAAAGTTAAGAAGCTTTAATATACATTTCAACCATAAACAGCTGGTTCAGAACACAATTAAAATGAAACAATGTTCCTCCAGGTCCGTAGTACTACATAAAACACAGAACTACAAGAGATGATACAGAACTAGGTTCACTACACAGTAGGACATAAAGTGCATGTGTGCAAATAAATACAAACCAAAGGCTTGGTAACATCTGCCATCCTGACCTTCCACCCCTGGTTGGAGTCTCCTCGCTTGGTTGTGCTCACTGCTGCTAAGGATAGATCTGTGTGGACAGCCCATGACCCAGGGGGCTGCAGTGGATAGAACCACTTAGAGACCTTTGAACTGTCGTTGATTCGGTCAGCTTTGTGCTCTGGTCTTCATTAGTGAACATTTGAAGACTTTGGCAGGAAGGAATTAGTGTTGAGTCTTCAGTGAACTTACACTGACTTATTAGTTCCTTGGGAGCTCTTGGTTGCACTTGACTATAAACTGTTGTAGAAGGGACATTATTTACATTTACATTATTTACTGTCCAGGGTCACCCAAATGAGGATGGGTTCCCTTCTGGTTCCTCTCAAGGTTTCTTCCTCATATCTCAGGGAGTTTTTCCTTACTACTATAACCTATTGCTCATTAGGGACAAATGTTAGAGATACCTCTGTAAAGCTACTTTGAGACAATGTCCATTGTTAAAAGTGCTATATGAATTGAATTGAATCAGGACAGAGTGTAACTAATCAACTGAGAGTGTTTTCTAGGAAGTGGAGTCTGATGTGGCCATATTTGTAGGGTGTGGTGCATGTTGGGAGTTTGCTAAGTTGATAGTGATGGGTTTATCATTCCGTTGCACATTTCCACTTAGCAGTGTATGCATACCTGTCATCAGGAATATCCACAATGATATGTTATTTACTATCATTAACCATCTTAATTTGTCTCACGGGTATGTCGTAGCTTAGTGGTCAAGGTGTTGGTCTACTGACTGGAAGGTTGTGAGTTTGTACCCCAGGTCCACCAAGCTGCCCCTGAGCAAGGCCCTGGATAAGGGTGTCTGCCAAATGCCAGATATGTAAATGTAATTATCTCTAATAGGTGAGATGAAGAAGCTTTTAATCTACTGAACAGCCACGTGTTAACGTAAGAAGTCTTAAGTATTTAACCTTTCCTTCCTACTTAAGTATTTAACCTTTCCTTCTTTTCTCTGTTTAAGGGTCTGTACCTGGTCTACAACCCAGTCCAGCTCTCCTCCCCTTACGCCTGGTCCATCCTCGCCCTCGGCCTGGTGGGCTACTACATCTTCCGTTCCGCCAACCATCAGAAGGACCTGTTCCGGCGCACACAGGGCGAATGCAAAATCTGGGGCAGCAAGCCGTCCTTCATCGAGTGCTCGTATCGTTCAGCAGACGGCCGCATCCATAAGAGCAAGCTGCTCACGTCGGGCTTCTGGGGGGCAGCACGTCACCTTAACTACACCGGCGACCTGCTGGGCTCACTGGCGTACTGCATGGCATGTGGCTTAGGCCACCTGCTGCCCTACTTCTACATTATCTACATGACCATCCTGCTGGTGCATCGCTGTATCCGGGATGAGCATCGATGCAGCAGCAAGTATGGGAAGGACTGGAAACGTTACACGTCTGCCGTGCGTTACCGCCTACTGCCTGGAATCTTCTAGAATAAAAATATATAGTTTTTCATCTCATATCTTCATTGAAATGTGTATTTTTTTCCCTCAGTGTTCTTTTTTTTTTTTGCTCAATAGCCATCAGAATTATTTAGGACCACATACAGGTTAACTTGTCTACCTCATTTCATGTCATTTGGGATTTACCTGGATTTTAAAGCTCGGGCAGGAATCTGTGATGAAAATTGCCGTGGTTCTATGGCCAATTTGTAAAATAAGTGTGTATGTGGTGTGTTTCTTTACATAGTATGCAGTATAAGAGTAGGCACTTCTATGCAGTTTTAAAGGCACTTAGATGTTTTATACATAGGCTTTTGTAGGAATTCTTGAGCAGTCACTAAAAGGAATCCAAACAGCTAAATCCAGCTCGGCGTCAGAGTTTATTTTCAGGAATAAACGCCTTTTAAGATACACAGATTAACAGTTCTGTTAAGACCAGGTACATTATCCTATACAGAATGAAGCTTGAACTGTTGATGAGTTTCCCGTATTAGACTTTTCTTTTCGAAATGTTTGGATAAATAAACATACACTGATTTCTATATTACAAATTGATGAGATGCTTTTTTTTTGTTTGTGTGCTACAAACCCAGTGGTTATACCTTTGAGTTCCAGTTGATAAAAATACTATAGAGGATTTATTTATTTATTTATTTATTTTAGCAGCTTGACGAGCTGTGTGTTATTTTTATCTTGTTCACTTGAAGACAGAGTGAAAAGAAAGACTGGTGAGGGGCAACAACAGATGTTTATAACTACTAGAACTCATATTTCTTGGATATTCCACAGAATTAAATATAACTACAAAGCGCTAAAAAAATACTCGTTGGCTGAATGGTGCGGTTTAAGAGAAATGATGCGCCACGAGATGTGTTTTGATTAAAAACTTCAGGTTGTGAGAGTAACTCCACAGTGTTGATCATTTCCCTTCAATTCAATTCCATTCAATTCGATTCAATTGAATGTGTATAGAGATTTTAATTAACGGACATTGTCCCAAAGCAACTTTACAGAAATATCTAAATTCAGAGGATATATGATAAATTTAAACGTATTTATAAACAGCACATCCTGAGGGCTTTATACCTTAGATATAAAGGATCATCACATGAATTCCCTAAACCCAAATGCAAGCTGGTTCTAACTAATGAATCTGAATGTTTCCTATTACAGTCTGTCCTTTACTCTGAGACTAGAAAGGCTTGGCAGACATTTCCAGCAGGTGGCATGAAGGTCCTGTGTTTAAAATGACCGAAACTCCACTTATCATATCAGTCTGGCCAGAAGAGTCCTTTTTGTATGTGTTGATTATATGGTATTTCATATATATATATATATATATATATATATATATATATATATATATATATATATATATATATATATATATATATATATGAAAGCCTTGATGGAAATTACAAATTTCAACCAAATAACACTGAAAAGTTTCCCAAAAGGTCATTCAGTTTCAGAAGCACACACATGCTCACAAAACACACCTCTGTGTCTGCATTTAGGCACACGCTCACCATACACCATGATGCATGACTCCCACTTTACTCATAAACACACGCTCACGCACATACACATACTCTCCTCCCATCACTCCTCTTATAAATAAACTCGTGTGGGCTCACCACAAGGCAGGACCTATCGTAAATCAGCATCCTGCAATTTCACAGTGGCTACTTCACTAAAGACAATGTGGAAGTACTTATTCTCAGTCCTGTAGGGTCCCTGACTGATCGACTGCACTGCCCTGGACATGTTGTGAATCACAATGACTTTCTTAATGAGTCAAATTATGTACAATAATGGCAGAAAAAAAACGCAGTGGTTGTAACCCGAGATAACTCTTACACACTCAAGTGCAGCTTCTGACTACATGAAGAAGAAAAAGAAGAAGACATCAATAAGATACTCCAGCTTGACTAAAATGGACGTAAATAAGTTAGAGTAATAGAATATATATTGATTCACTATTTAATCAAAAAAAAAAAGACATTAACACAAAGTGTAATGAATTTGTTGCATTATGTTGCATCATACCAAATGACTTTGAAAAGAGGGAAAAATAATGGAGACTCAATGGAGAAATAATGGTCTCCTGGCCTGTTTCTCGGGCTTTGACCTCCTAATATGATGAACTCACGGAATTTAAAAGAAAATATAAACCAATAATTCAAAGTTGGTTGCACAGACACAGCCAGACAATACACTGGCTTTAAAAACTTTAAGGGTTTATTTGATACAGCTTGTATAAGCGCTTACTCTCCTGAACATGTGCATGTGTGACAACATGGAACTGAAATAGACGTAACTGGTATATGTCATAAAACTTTCACAAATATTTTCCCTTAGCACTTAAGTTTTGTCATAAAAACAACTGTTCATGGAATGTCCCGGAGTTATATAGAGAACATATCTAAACAAAGAGCATCATGAACTCCAAGGATGCGTCAAAACAGCACCAGAAGACATCAGTCAGAGCTTAGATGTTAAAAAAAAGCACAATTCAATGAATTAGTATATGGAAAGAATATGGCACAACCTCTGCTTAGAGCATGTAATCCATTAATAACGATGGGGAATAATCAGAGAAGCAACCAAAAGTCCAAGTTAATATGATGCTACCGCCACCATGCTTCATCGTACAAACAGTGTTCTCAGGGAGATTAGCAATGTTGGCTTTCTGCAAATACTTTTGCTAAGCCTCCAGCGGGCCTTTCGCTAAACTCCAAATGGGAACAACTTTCTGTAAATCTCAACTTTGTGAAGTTTCAAAGTTATTTGTCACACTAATACTTAGTAGGAGATGCAGTGAAATGCGTTTTTAGGACTTTATGAATAAAATAAAAATCGTCGAAATTTAAAACGTGAAACAAAACAAAATGGAAATGAAATGAAATGATTTCTCATAGGAAAGCACTGTGCTTGAGGTTCTATGTAAAACCTTCTTCAAGGGTCTGTAACGTCTTAAACGTGTACAATTGGACTTTTTCTAGCATCGTGTGTTAAATATTTTAGCTCTATTATTTCTTACCCAAGAAATCCTCATTGTTGTAACAGAAAACAATCCACATTATATTCATCAGTCAAGTATGAACCCATGTGCCAGTACTGGATATACGAACCATGCACAGTGTTTACATGGTTAATTATTAAATTTACTGTTATCTACAATCCAGATTAGGTTTCTGGTCCTGGCCTGATTCTCTGAGGTCCCAGTGTGAGTAAGTCATTAACTGATATGCTTTCCCGGAAGTACTGTAAAAGCTGTTCTAAGATCACTGATGTTTTCTTTTCTCTTACTTCCTCTTTATTTTATTGCCTTTCACTCCTTGAAACGAATCTGAAAAATGTCGCAATATTGTTTAAAACACATCACAGGACTTTTTTTTATGCTAAAATAAAGCTAATTGAGGAAGCGAAAATAAATTAGTCAAATATGTTTATGCTGAGATGCAGCTTTTATCAGTCTCATCAGTCTATCTATGTTTTCCCACAGGACTGATGTGTATGAGGAAGCTGTACTTGGGGGTTTAGTGGTTGGTGGATGGTGTACAAGTGTTGCCTTTTATAGTTTAATCCGCACTTTGTAAATTCCCTACACAAGCGAAACTATACGCTCTGCTTGAAATAACACATCAATCTCCTGGCCCCTTCACCTTTCCCTTACTTTCGCTCTCATATGGTGTACGACATCTGTGTCTGGGGAGTAGATTCTTCCTCCATTTTTCTTTCCTCTCAGAGGTGGTGTGAAGAATGGGGGAGGGGAGTGTGTGTGTGTGTGTGTGTGTGAGGGGGTGGTTGTTGGGGTAATCAGAGCAAGACAGACTAAACACACCTGACAGAGTGACCCTGGAGGTCATCCTGAGCCCACCCTACATAAATCAGTAAAACAAATACACACATGGAGGACAGTTAAAGCACCATAAGGTACAGTAGAAAACCAATGATTGGCATAAGTGTAGTGGCTTTAGGTGGCAATAAATTTTATGTTTTCTGGCCTGCAATAGATCTAGGTGTATTCCTGCTTCACTTTCCAGTGTTCCCACTATAATCTCCTGATCTTCCATGACCCGTAACCAGATAAGGCATTTTTGCAAATAAATAAATGAGCCTTCTCCTTGTTGAATGCCGCATTTGCGGTTCCTTGTACATGTTAATTTGCACATTGTAATAAAGTAATTTTCGCACCTAGGTTTTTGCAATATGCAAAGTGGGAAACAAACATGAAAGACACCACAAAAGTGCGTCTACTGTTTGCTCTGTCAGAGAACGTAAAGCTCATAAGAAGCTAATTTAAGCTCTGGTTTACAGTTACAGGTCTGAGTGGCTATTTATACTGTTCTATTATAGCGAATTTCAAACATTCATGCAACTTTTTTAGACTGAAATTGCAGCACAGCAAAAACAGCAGGCAATAGCGAGTAGCATAAACAGCGAACTAGTCAGTTAATATTAGTGATAATTGTACTGCTGACGATTACCTTTTCAAGACAGCGATTATTATGGCCAAAGATATAGATTTAACCAAGAATTTTGTCTGTACATTAATCGAGTTAACCCCAATATTGCTATAAAGTAATAAAGCAGAGAAAGGGTTAGCACTTTGCAGAGCTAACAGTGTGAGCCACCATGCTGATTTAAAGTCACTCGGTAAATGGGGAAAGAACTGGTAGACTAGCCCATGTTGATGAGTTGCAACTAGATTGATTTCTTGTGTTCTCCATGTTCCCGTGGACAATTTCCACCCCTGGTAATCTCCAATCTACAAAATCATTCTACTTTTACTGGTACTGTTTTGTGATGGTGAGAGAAAATGGAAACCAAAGAGCCAAAAGCAAAGTGAGGGTAACAAGGCCTGAGTTAGCACAGCCCTCATCCCGGAATAGCAACAGCTTTAGCAGGAATCAGACACTTCTCCCTGCTAGACACTGGATTAACTTCACTGCATCATGTTCTGGTTAGAAATTATTGTTAGAAACCACAGAAAGTGGTGGAGGTGCCGTCAGACACGGAAAGTTATTCATTTGTATAACTCATACCACAGCATTATAACTGTATATTCATTCAGGGCATAGTTTGTCTCTTTGGGGCATGTAGCAACTGCTACTGTTGTAGCTTGAGGGTGTGGCCTTTCCACCATTTTTTGGTTCTAATACAAAAACAAATATAAATATAAATATATACCAAGATGTTAGCTGGATCAGACGTATTTATCCCACAGACGCTCAGTCAGATTGAGATCTGGGTAATTTGGAGGCCAAGTCAACACATTGAGCTTTTTATACTCCTCAGACTGTTTAGGAACAATTTCTGCAGTGTTGCAGGGCACATTATCCTGCTGAAAGAGGCCATTGGCATTTGGGAATACCATTGCCATGAAGAGGTGTACTTTCCCAGCAGAACATTGCCCAAAGTATCATACTGCCTACTGCACCATGGAACTATCTCTTCCCCAGGTAAGTGACCACACACCATCCATTTGACGTAAAAGAAAACATGATTCATCAGACCAGGTCAGCTTCTTCTATTGCTCCATGGTCCAGTTCTGATGCATATGTGCTCAATATAGCTTACATACACAGCAAGCTGTGATGCATTGTATTTTCTAACACCATTCTACCGCAGCCACGATTAACTTTTAGCAGTTTGTGCTACAGTAGCTCTTCTATGGGATCAAACCATTCAGGCTATCCATGACCCTGTCACTGGTTCATCGTTTGTCCTTCTTTGGGCCACTTTTGGTAGGTTGTTACTACAGCATACCAGGAACACCTCACAAAAGCTGTTGATTTTGAAGATGCTCTGACCCAGTTATATAGCCATCACAATTTGGCCCTTGTCAAAGTCGCTCATGTTCATGTGCTGCCAAATATATTGCACCTCTTGGCTGGAGCAATGTTATTCACTTTACCTCGGCAGTGTATATGATGGAACCATGGTTATAACTTTTTCATCCATTGTTGTGTGTCAAACTGTAAATGGCAACAAATTGCAGGTAGGAACTAAATTTGTGAATGAGAAAAGTTATTGCAGCATAGGATTGGCTTGAGTCACTCAACCGAATGTTTTTGATTTGCAGCTATACAATTTGGCAGTAGTGAGTGAGTCTAAAGGGAAAAAATGGGCTTGTCTCATTGTGTGTCTCTCGGCACCTGGCACTGAGCATTACTGTGTATTAATCTGTAACACAATCACAGGTGAATTTTTATGGGATGATATAAAGTCTGGCATCACATACAAATCTTCATGACGCACACATTTCGGGTGATTTATTTTTCCGTTTCCCTTGAGCATTAACCCACATGTGATGTACCACACGCACACACATCCACCACACATTCCTTTACACCAGTTCACACATAATTCCCTGGCTGTAATGCGTCACGGCGAGTATCAGCTGTCTCTTCATTTTGATGTACAAGGGGTCATATTCAGGGTGTGTTCCACCACCCCCTTCCCACCTTATCACTGCATATCTCTCTCCTCCTACTGACTGTCTCTCTCTGTCTTCATCTCTTGCACTGGGGAACAGGTGGAGAGGTTCCTAAGGGAGGCAGAAGCTTGACACATGTCTGCCAGTTGCCACAGCGACTGACGGACATATTTGGCCTAGAATGGGACGGGAAGGGTGGTGTGGGGTGTGCAAGGGCGATGGGCAGCTGTCCCCATAGAGCTGGTGAGAGAAAACAGAGCCCAAACTCACACACAAAAGTTGGCAAAGGAACCGGGCAGAAAGGTCAGCGAGGCCTGTGCCAACACACCTCTCAGCCCAGAATAGCAACGGCTTTG
The DNA here is from genome assembly GCF_019097595.1 of Hemibagrus wyckioides. Lineage (NCBI taxonomy): Eukaryota > Metazoa > Chordata > Actinopteri > Siluriformes > Bagridae > Hemibagrus > Hemibagrus wyckioides. Next base: position 6,340,580 of record NC_080719.1, read on the forward strand.
GCACAGATTGGACTCTTCTCACAGCAGTACTGGTCTTCCATGAAGCAGCGTTATAGGCTAATAGAGAGAGAGAAATAAGATAAAACTCCTTAAAGTGCCCATGAACATCATTTTAAACCATTAGCTATGTAAAATACTAAAGACTTTCCTATACACTTTTACACAATAGACTATTTCTAAAAACAAAACATCTCCTAACAGAAAACTTCACCATATCCAATTATAACAATTACACTTTTTAAAAATCTATTCATGTCAAGTATAAATAGAGGAAAAATAAATATAAACCATGCAATTGGCACTACTATCAGAGCTACTGTTATAGAAAATGAATCAGCATCTTCTGCCCAATCCGAATCAAGAATTCAACAGCACTTGTTTAAACTTCACAGGCATCATCTTATTGCTTCAGATTTACTGACCATTTGAATAGCTCTACTTTTTAATATTATCCTTTATAATTAGTTTAACACAGAAGTTTTGATTGGAAGACAAAAGCAAATTTTGATTTATTTGTTTATTTGGCAGTGAAGTACTTTTTTTTTTTTTTTAAATGGTGTTGGAGATAAAATCTGCATGTAGGTGATAGTTTTAGGATTATTTACGAATTATTTAGGATTAAAAAATGTTGTTAAGTCAGTCTGAATTGCTTTTGTGTCACCGGAGACAAATGGTATTTAGCAACATATTAGCAGAGAACAAACTGCTATGGATGGTGCCATATTGAAAATACTATAATCTTTAAATGCACAATGATCCTGTGGCATGTAAAGTAACTTTAGATCATGTGACCTCACCACAGAGGAATCTCAGCAGAGAGGCTAGGACAGAGCTGCCACTTTTGCTTTATGAGCATGCCAGGCTCGCTTCGTGTTGTACGTCCTTTGAAGGACAAGACTGCCTTCACCCGCAATTTATTCAGTGCGGTACAGAAATAAAACCTCACCGTCTCGGCTGATGTCCTGACGGTCCATCGATCAGCAGCGAATGGGTCTGCCAACGCAGCCTCCTCTGCGTGAGGTCCATTCTTAAATACACTCAATCAGATGGGGCTTTGCCTCCTCACCTTACATTTCTGAGCTGCTTCAGTGCCAGGGGATTTATGAGCCAGTGGCAGCTTTGAATGGTGGCCAAAGGCCATCTTGTAGTCCTTGAGACACAAAGAAACAATGAAACCATAGTTCTTGTCTTCTGTAAGGTCAGGCAAGTATTTCATCTAACATTCAGTCCAGAACTGCTACTTTACTGATGCAAAATGACTTTCAAATACAAATTTTTGGTCCTTAGTGTAAATCAGCATTTTCATCTGACTGTGTTTATGATGTATTTATGACTGTATTTATAAAAGTACTAGCAGAGATCAGAAAAAGTCCCCCCCCCCATGTCCGTGTGGGTTTGCTGTCAGTTCTCTGATTTCGTCACACCTTTCAAAACATGTTGGTAGCCCAATCAGTTACTATAAACTGCCTTCGAGGTACAATTAGGTGTGTAAATATATGTGTGCTCGGTGCCCTGAGATGAACTGGGATCCCAGCTAGGGTGTATTCCTGCCTAGAAGCCAGTCTTCCCGACGATAAGTATTAGATCTACTATGACCATGACCAGGATAAGGGATTTACTTTAGATAGATGGATGTATGGATTAAACACAGAAACATTCTGTTCTTCATACCGTACTTGCCTAGTGTGGAAAATGTGCTGTTTCAAGAAACGAGTACAGTACGTGCTCATTAAAATGATGGTTCGTCATCGGTTATGAAAGGGAAGCCCTCTGATGTATCTACAGAGGCCTAAGGATTTCTCCAAATGGACAAGTCTATGAATGTGATGGAAACACCTTGAATATATGACATCATGCTTCAGTCAAAATATTTGCATAGCAGCAGCCAAAATCTTAGTACCTACTGGGAATTTTTTGGGGAGTTTGCTTAATATAATTAATGGGACTCTACTGAGGTCAAGTTTGGCTTTGCTGAGTCAGAGATAGAGAGAGGCTAGTTCTTTGGCCAATGAAGTCTTGTCTTGGACACACAACACACATACCCCCCCCACACACACACATACACAACAAGGCTTTCCTCTTCCGTCTCCTATAGTCCACAGAGCCCATATCCTGTATTATTTCAGAGTACCCTTTGCTTCCTTCCATCCTGGCATATCCTCCAGACATGACAGACCAATGCATATATATCCATGTACAGACAAATATAAAGGAAAAACCAACACGGTAAGATCAGCTTCACTCTGGAACAGTGCTTGAAGGATGAACACCATTCTTCCAAAAGGTGTGCCCTCAGTTGGTGTTTTGATAATAGTTGAAGAAAGCGAACTCCGAAATACCCCACAGGTTTTGAATTGACTACAAAGGCCACAATGGATGATTTAAATCACTTTCATACTCAGGGGCAACCTCCCGTTCATGAAGTGTGATGTTAGTGTTACTTTAGTCAGCAGATTTGTTCTGGTGCCAGCTGTGCTTTGGCTGGGTCTCTGTGAAGTACAATATCTTTTTATAAACATATCAGGACAGGACTAAAGTCAGCTGTGAACAAGGAAAATGAAGACCAGAACTGGGGTATAAATGTGTGATCAGTGAATACCTTTGGGAACTCTTTCATTGGGAATTTATTTAAACTTCCTTAGTGGCCAAGACCATCCTAAAATATATTTAACAGTAGTCAGACATGCTAATAATTAGATATAGTGAAGCATCATGAATGACAGCAAAGTCAAAAACTCAGTAATAGTAACTGGCAGCATGGTACCAGTCCATTGAAAGGTACAATGTGCACACACACACACACACACACACACAATCCAGTAAAGCTGTAGAGCTGGGTTTCTGCCTGCTAATGAGAACACAGCATTAAGGCAATGGAGCCCAGAGCTCTATTAAACTAGTTGAGCAAAACTTATGGAGCCCACTTGTAGGACATCTGTGCCAGGGCCACTCCAAGATGGGCAGTTAACATTCAATGTGTTTGCCCACATTTAAATACACTAACAGACACTAACACACTCACACGCACACTTTCCTCTAACCCTCCTTACCTCATTTTTTATTCACTGTAGGGTGGGCTTCCTGCAATTATCCTTGATCATATCCAAGCTTCACCTGCAAAAGGACACAATTAAAGCCTCTCATATTCGTCCCACCAATCTCGAAAATTACTAACATCCGAAATGACAGGGACTGCGCAAGAATTCTAAACAGATTCTGAACTAGCATTGCCACTTCACCTTTTAGCATGTTTTTGGGAGGTTTGAGGAAACCAGAGTTCCAATACTCACCTATAATTTGGAGTTTTCGGGACTCAAATAGATCAAGGATACAAAGTGCCCATCAATGGAATAAAGGTTGTATGGTTAAATGATTAAAGACCCGGTGCCATAGTTGCCAAACCTACTGTACCACTCTCATCTGACCAACAAATCAACATAGATTGAATTAATCCAAACTTCATTTTGATGCAACATTTCCAAACATGAAAATGAGGCAATGATAACCTTAACTGTGGCTGCTTATAGCTGGACCACTATTTTGTCCACGATATGCTTTCCATTACCATGACAGACTCTTATGTGTCCAAACTCCACCATATTTGGCCTGGAATCATCTGTTAACCAGGGATTAGGAGAGCATATATGTGTTTTATTGTTTGGAAATAAGACAGTGTAGAAGAAAATTCTGATTTAGTCCAGACACCTTTGGAATTCAAGGACATATCTGGCTGACTAAGAAAGACCTATCATATCCTAACATATGAGACTCCTGGTTGACTCCTCACTATGATGGAACCACTGCGTGTTCTTGTTACGTATTGCTTTTTTTTTTTTATGCACTAACATTCCGAAAGGGTCAAGGGTGTGGGTTTGCTTTCATCCATAAGTAGGAAAAACCTTTGGGAAATCCCTGGGTAATTTATCACTCCCAAAGGCCAAGGGACACTTTTCCTCCTTTCATTCTTCATTTTCTTTCCCTTCATCAAATACAATATAATATCCCCATACGTCTTCATGCATCAGTTCCAGTAAGTGTCTCCGACAGCAGTGGGCATATATTTCACGGATTCCAAGAGCATTTTATCGCTGCCAAATGTGATCCCAGCCTCGAGTTGCCATCTGAATAATTCTCAGTTTGTTTGTTGATGGCGACAAGCAGTCATTAACAACTGTAACCTAGAATAACCTAGTTACAGCAAATAATAGATGGAATCCATGCAAGTATATATATATACACTATATGATTCTGTCAGTGTGTATTTTAACTACTCTATACTTGGTTGTGCATTGGCTGGAAGGAATGCTTCATAGAGAGAGAGATGTGTGTGGTTTGTTACCAGGGTCACCCAAAGCCTAACAAACAGTTTATTGCCAGAATTGTCTGGCAGTGAGCTTTTCCATAGCTCTTCTGAGAGCTGTTGGAAATCTAGCTTGTAAAATGGCCCAACTGATCTCCACTGCTCCACTGTCCTAGCACATTAGGTGCCCTGTTTTATCCTAATTTAATGCTGCACCAGGTTTTCAAGGTCTGTGGTGAGAGTTCAGTGTGTTAACTTTATTAATCATTTCAGTACAACTACAAAGCCATGCCTGCTCTCCAGTGCTCTTTGGAACTCCATACTGCTTATCCACCACTGGACACCAAATTTTGACCAAAGCTTGAACTGGAGCCCAGCTGCAAAACAGGACTCCAGTTTCATAGAACCCAATGTCACTTCAGATTATCTGCCCCACAACCACAATGTTATAGCTGGTTGCAATATGTCAGCTGCACATCCTGTCTGAAACAAGTCACGTGTATCCTCTGGTCTCTGGGAACCATGATTTTCTCATACTTGTCAAAAAAATGTATGTCAAAAAAATATGCAATCTATTAGTGATTCAAAATTACCTTTGGTACCTTTGACAAGGAATTTTTGCACGCTTTTTGACATACATTTTAAAGCTTGGGAAAGTCACTCCCTCTAGATGGAGCTCTAAACAGCTGCTCATGCCAAGAAACGCTCCTGCTGACCATGCAGCCTTTGTCTGTCACCTCTGTCTAGGGTCACACTGTGGCCTTCTCTGTCCAACACACAGAAAAGGACAAATGGGATAAGTTCAAATTCTCTAATGTTTCTGGAGGTTTTTATTTATCCAGGTTAAACTGAATTGTCTAACTGTAAAAGATCAATGGAAGTCCAGTATAATATAGGTCAAAGTTTGACCTTCTTATATAGTTTTAAAGTTTTTTCTGCATCAGCTGTGTGGCTGGAAATTCGGTTGACATTATGAAACTCGTCATGGGAAAAAATCAAACCCTGCAATGTGGAGGTATGCAAACACAGGTTGTGAAACCTGTGGGGTAAAAATATGTAAATTTAACATAACTATAATCTCAGTTTCAGCCACCACTTTGGCTTCTAATCATTTAATATAGAAAGTGTTCCACTGGCTGACCATAACCTAGACCATCCTACCCATGTGGCAAGTTCAGTACGCTTAAACAATACACTGGGCCACATCCGGCCTTTTCTTACAGCCCACATATTCCTTTTTCACATCAGAAAACTTTACTGCAATTCAGTCTTTTGAACCATTGTTGCCACAAGTCAGCCACCGCCCACGCACAAATATCATCAGCATCACCTATGCCCATCATGGGAACAAATTGTAACTACAGACGTAATAAACTATGAGAATTGCTTCGTAATTAATTTGCATTAAAGTATGCATAACTGTCAGAGATGGTGTTATAGAAAATAAATCAACACTAATCAGTGTGACGAATTCAGCAGCTCTGCGATATAATTCTGCAAGTATAATCTGTAGAACCTGTGAATTATTTACTGTATTCGACAGCTGCTTCATTAGCTGAGAGGTATACACACTAACACTAAGTGCTCTCTTTATGATCTACATTCCATGATATGATAGCTAGAGTTCACCTAAGAGTGATGGCCCATAGAAATTTGCATGCAGCCAAATGATGCATTCAAAAGCCAGGAAGGAAGTCGAGGAGATATCAGTAAGAGGTTCGTTCCGATCTATGTCTGCCAGCGGATGAAGAAAGGGACGGATATGAAGCAGAGGGGAATAGGTGTGGAAAGACACAAAAGCGTACCATGATGACACCTCCTAGTCGTTGTGTACAACTCACACTACTCTGGAGTCGGTGAACTGACAGTCAGTATTTAACCCTATAGGGTCAAAAAGGGAATTGGTTGAATAGAAATATCGCTTAGTCATCATTGATTTCATTTTACAATATGGCTCCACAGCATTTTCCTTCTCCTCTTCTCCTTTTTTTTTTTTACATCCGTAGGTTCTCATGGTGCTCCAGGAGAGGACGGGGAGGGTGGTGGTGGGGATTGATATGGGGAGAGGAGGGGCTCTGCTCCCTGGTCTGTCTACATGAGCTGGCTCCATTACGTTGATGGGGTTTTTATTAAATTAGCTAAAACAGTCTATGGGTGACTCCTCCTTTACCAGAGGGAGAAAGAAAGATAGAGAGAGAGAGAGAGAGACTCAATCACATTTGTCCTTATCTCATTAGTCAAGACAGGACAGAGGAAAGCATATTATTCTTTATCACTAGGAAAAGAGAAAGGCTCATAAATAGCCACATATAATAGATATGGGGATGAGGAGAGGGAGGTAGGGAAGAGGGTTGAGCAGGTGACAACAGTGCCAATTTGTCATCCTGTGGTCAAGTGTTAGCAAGCTACAGTTTACACGCTGGCAAAAGGAATTTCTAAATTGGTTGCGTGCTTTTCAAACTCAGCGGGTGTGTGTTAATCAGGGGGCGTTGGTTAGGCAGACATTGTAACAGGCAGTCATGCGGGCAACATGCTCAGCTATTTTACTGGTTTAGTTTTATAAAGAGATTCCCAGCTGGGAGAACTTAGTCTCACAAGACAGACTGCTAGCATTCACAGAAATAGGCAGTTGACATGGCATATGACCAACCGCAGACCTTTCCTCCTAGCCTGTTGCCAAACACATAGGATTATCTCATTTATTCACCACAAATTGCTTCAAAATAAAGTCTTTCACAACTATTTTTTGTCGCAGTTTGAACTGTAACCTTCAAGATCCTGAAGCTTATAGCCAGAAAAGTATACGAAAGATATTAGCTCTATGGCACAAATGCCATTCAGCCTGTCATGATGGTTGACTCTGAATCGTATTGGTTACAGGCAAATTCCACATCTACGTCTATGCATTTCCGTAAGCTGGATAAGAAACGTTGAATATCGTGAGGTTATAAGCTTTCCTGACAGCAAAATAGTCACTGGATTAAAATGACTGTATTAAAAACACAATTCTGCATGAGCAGGGCTACAGAAAAGAAGTCTGAAGGTGGGTTTTTGCATGTTTTAGTGATGACAAATAACACTATTTAGTGGATGTAGAGATTAAGTTTCTAAAGTAGTAGAAACTATATTGTCACGAATCTCCCCTCCGCGCCATGAGCCGTTCTGCGCAGCATCCTGCAGCGATACAGCACTCGATTTCACTACATTCCCTGTGTTTATGTCCATGACATGACCAAGCCTCTCTTCTGTGTTTATTAAACCTGTATTTTAATGAGAATATTCACTTTCTGTTCAGTACCTGATCTCGACTTAGCCTAGCCTATGTAACTCAATTTCTTTTGCCATGTGTTTGACCACAGTCTATTTTTTTTGAGTCTGCTCTTGGATTTTGGCCTTTTGGATTTATTGTTGGATTTAATAAAGTAAAGCCCACCTGCACCTGTTTCCAAGCAGCCTGTGACTCTATATCCTGTGTTCCACTTGGCAGATATAAAGGCGAGAATTATATAAATATTGTCATTTCGAAAATAATTCTTTCTTCTTCTATTTACAAAGTAATGATTTCACTCTGTCATCTGACTCATTCCTATTCATAGTATGCAGGCTATGTCACTATCCTATGTGAGTAATAGTAAAAATTTAAAAGGTGGTGGACTTCGGGACTGGCTACTGAATAGATCATGTACATCCTAAGAATATTTCACTTTGGGGAATTTGGACCTTCCTCATACAGACATACGTAGGCACAATGACACCACTGGTTGTTTACGTTTCCGTAAAAAGACGGATGATAAAACACATGACATTTTCACAACCCTGGCATGATGCTATTATGAAATAATCTAAGTGTTCTGCTTTTGAAAATTTTCAGAATTGAAAGCAGACACTTCCTTCTTCCTCGGTAGCCTGAGGATGTGAAACTGTGAAAGTATGAGGAGAGAGACTCTTGTGTCATTGGACACAAGAGTCTCTCCATGGAACTTTGAATGGCTATTTCTTGGCATATTTGCTCATCCTCATAATATTTGATGTGTATAGATCTGTTTTGTATAGCACTTTTGAGCAGACGACAATGACCAAGCGTCATATATATATATGGTTATAGGTGTCTTATTGTATATGAAGAATAAAACATGACAAGGCCAGCAGCAATAGGAAAATAATCAACAACAAGATGGTTGATTATGGCAGCCTGCTAGCTTGAAGCTTTTTCGATCCGAATCAAAAATTTTACAGCGCTGTGGTAAAATAGTGCTCAGAAACTTTACAAGAATTATGTTTTTTCCACGTTTTATATTTGTGACCAATATGTAAATGTATATGTTTCAGCATTACTATAAAGAAAGGCGAGAGAGAGAGAGAGAGAGAGAGAGAGAGACAAGCGACAGGACATTGGAATGTATTATTATCAGCGCAGACAAGGAGACAAGGATGCCAGCATCTTCCAGCCTTGGTAAACGACACTGTCTCGCTCAATTAAGTTGAGAACAAACAACAGAAGAACAGTGGAGAGGTTATGTAGAGGGCAATAATGACAGCCTTGCTGGCAAACAGTCTGATTCTGGCGTCTGTGGCCTACGCCGAGCACCAGGGGGGCTTGTCTGAGACCTATATACCTCATTAGAAGACACAGAAGCTCTATTCGCATATAAGGTCACTTAGTTCACAATGAATTGTACACCATACAGGCCAGACAGGACACGGTACGACCAGGTAATGTTTACTTTCTTTCTGTCTTTCTTTCTTTCTTTGGTTATCCTGAGTATTATTAAACACATAATCCAGTAGATCTGAATTCACCGTGCATGGGTGAGAGTGCAATATCAAGAGTTATGTCATATTACTGGCTCTGGCTTCCCTGCTGCTGTTAAGACATCCACACGCATGCTTTCTGCAGCTTAGAGCTAATCTGTTATCCCTGTTTAATATTAAAGAAGCAGTTCGACGAAAAGCAAATCAAATACAGCGGAAAATCAAACGGGAAAGAAAATGGGACATGAAAAAGGATTTTTTGAGGGACACTAATCATGTTTAAATTAATTTAAGCAAAACTGAAAATGTTGCCCTGATTAGCATGAGGAAGGACGTTTCTAATACATATTTTATACGTCAAGTGAATGACTTTTATTCATCATCAGATCGAATTTGTGAAGTAATGTCTTATTATGTTGGCTCGTTAATAAATTGATATTATTTTCAAAGACTTTAAAAGATAAATACATTATTAAAATTGATGCATTGGTACAAAAGCTAATAAATAACACAGAAACAGAAAACTTTTTTAATTCAGACTGCCCTAGATTTTGGTTTGGGCAAAAAATTCTTACTGATTCTTACTGATCGCATGTCAGGTCCCTTGTTTTCAGCGTTCCTTCCCACCTTTCTGATCTTTTTTTACACAACCATTTGTTCTGTACATAATAGCCGAGTATATCGCTCCTCGGGGTCACCAAGGTAACGTGCCACAGCACACAGGACTACACAAACCTTACAGAACGCTCAGTGTAAATAACGCAGGGCATCGTGGGAAATGACTCCAGGGTTAATAGTCAAATAGCAGCAGGATTTTGCAATTGGACACGCTTTCTCTGCGTTTGTCTCTTTTATGATAGCCGGGCAAGGCTTGGTTCCTTTGAAGGCGAGATCAGAGAGAGGTAGACTCCATAGGCCTGAGTGGTGGCAGTAGGATCCATTACGCCGGCCGTGACCTCACAGGCAAAGCATGGCATCTGTATTATTGCTCCATTAGAACAAGCTGAGACTCACGTGCAGATTGTTATTGAGAGCGGGCCAAAGGTCAAAGGCATGCAAAAAAAAGAGCTTTCTTCCCACCCCTGTCTTTGTAAGTGCGACAATGTGTATATGTAAGTATAGGTGTGTGTGTGTGTGTGTGTGAGAGAGAGAGAGAGAGAGAGAAAGAGAGAAGAGAAGAGAGAAAGATAAACAGACCAAATTTGTAAGTGATATGCCTAGAAAAAAACAGAACAGCAGAATAGGAGACTAAATCAGACTGAATCAGCTGACACGTTTACTTCTTAAGCTGTAATTACCCCAGAAATTTCCTTAGTTCTGGTTGTGTTAGCAATTTGAACATGACATTGCATTTTAGATGTGGCTAGCAATACTGTAGTTAAAAAAGACGAAACATCAGAATACGCTAGCTCTGCTTCTGGGGATTCAGAATCAAATTCCTTCCAAAAACAGTTTTACGTTTTGTTTTGTTTACAATCTAACCTCACTATTAAAAGCTATTATAAAGTTATTCACAAAAAAAACACAAGTAAAACGGGTGAATAAGTTGCTAGCAAACTAGCTAGCTAGCCAATCAATAACGGTTAAAAATAGAAAAGTCATATTGTGTAACCTATAGTCATGGCAGGAAGTTTTATATAAAGTATCATACCTACATCCTGTTACATTTAGCTTGTCCTCCATTTTGGATCTTCCCTCCTGGATCATCCCTCAAGAGAAGTCATGCTATTGGTAAATGATGCAGATGTGTCAAACCTTAAATGTAAGTTTGCTTGCTTGAATTGTGTATCCACAATAGATGTCTATGACACAGCGTTTGATCAAGGCTAATCCAATTAAATGAATTGAATTTCAGCAAGAATGATTTCCCTGACAATGTCTTGGAAATGATTGGGCCTTTATATTGTCTTGAGCCATTGTGTTTGGCCTGTAATGATTGTGTTCAGGTCAAAATAATGAAGTAATTTCCTTTGGGTTGACTATAATCCTCCTCTTAATAGAGAAACAAGTGAAAAAAATCAGTCTTGTGTTCTAACTGTGTGCCGTACAACCTCTTTTCATTAAATCTGGCAGGAAGTATCATATACTGTACAATCATCCATTTTTATCTTTTTAACATGGCACCAAAATTCCATACTGTTAATATTTCTGCATTTATCATCCTTACCTGGATCTGCATGTCTGTTCCTTTTTCTTCCCTGTGTAAAAATCTGACTGACAGGAAAACCACAGGCAATGATTCAACTTAAGCATCACACTTACTGGATCTTACCTCCATCCTCAAATGAACTCATGCGCTCAAGTGTGCGAACAGGGAATATTAGATGTTTTTTTTGACGTAGTAAATTTTATGGTACACCTTTACAACCAGAAGCCCTCTGTTCCTCTGGAGCGGTACCGGAAGTGAAGTCACCCTTAGCTTTTCCGACAGGAAAATGAAACTAGTCGAGTGTGAACTTCCCTCCCCCATTTTCCTCCACCCTTTCTTTCCTCCCTCCCTCCCTCTTCCCATTTCTCTGCCTTCCTTGGGGGCATGGGAAGAGGGGGAACAGGAAGTCCATTCATTGTTCTAGCTGATTTCAGAGCTCTCGCTTCATACAACCCAGCCCCGCCATTCATCTAAATAGAGTGCTGATGTAAGCATCCCAGACATGTCAAGCGTCACACTATGAACTCATCACCAGTCTTTCTTCCTTTACCCTTCAATAGTATTACTACACCAAGCTCCACTTTAATGCCAGCTCTATACAAAGCTCACATACAAGCCCAGTGTAATATCCTTTTCATTATTATTATTACTATTATACGCCAATTCTCAAGTAGCAAATGTGTTTATAAATGGCTGCCAAGTAGGAAACCCCCTAATTGTAATGGTCCACCAACAGGAACATAACCTCAGGGGGGGATTTCTATGACAGACTTCAGGGCATCTTTACAGAATATAAAAGGGAAGTAAATGTCCTTAGATACTATTGTATGGAATAAACAAAAGCCACAAGCGCTGGTCCATAAAGCTCAACAGGACATGCTTAGTGAGATCACAAAGCCTCAAGATCGTCTTAAAGTGAAGAGAGTACTCTTTTCCCTACAAGCTGGACTTTACCATTCTAGGCAAACACACAGGCATGACAACGCAGTCAGCATTTCCATTAACTTCCCCTACATTCAAATGTGACAAGTAATTATGATTATGCACAAAACAAGCTACAACAGTCTTCGAAAAATATTAAAAGATTAAAGATAAATCTATGAAAAAGAAAGAAATTGAGCAGATTACCCGAATCTCCTTTCAAAAATACCAATGAAGACTACTTTTCTAATGTTTTTGCGAATACTATTAGAAAGTTTAGGGGTAATATAGTACTTAATTAACTAATTAATTAATAATTAGGGGTAATATAAAGAAAAGAAAAACCAAGTTTTATGGAGCAGATAATAATGCAAAACTGTTTAGTATCATTTTGTCTGATGTTAATGGACTTCTGTAAATTTAAAACCAGCCTTTCAGCAGGATACATTTGTCCTGAAGTGACATTCGACGGTATGAGAGGTGTAGAATTAATCGATTTACATAAACACCACTCTGTAATTATCGCTTTAATGTGCCCCATTGAAGCAAACACACAAAATGGACAGCATTATATGTTCCTCATGTAAAAGACGCAATCATCTATGGGTTTGCATGTTTCTTTATGACCTTTAATAAAGCAAATCTTAATAAAATGGTAGAATCCTTCCAAGGAAGAAGTAAACAAGAGGAAAATGTGTCTCTTCGATTCCAACAATATCCACAAAAGCAAGCAGGAGTTCACTACTATGCTAATTCCAAAAACAAGATAAATATATATATATAAAGTACAGAGGGAGACTGCAGAGATGCTTTAGATTACGTTGTATTACATCCATTCAAACATGACCTTTGAAAGCAGCCTCCTGTGTTCACCAGAGTGACTTGTGTATATGTCTGCGGTCTGCATGCATCCTCCATCCCCTCTAATCTTCTTCATTTAACTCAGCCGAGTTACCTCACCACTGGAGCCAAGAAAAAGGGACAATCCACGCTACTGTAGTCGACATGACCCCAGCCACCATGGAGGTCATCAAGTTAATGAATTCCATTGATTCTGTTGCTACGCCTACACACACACACACACACACACACACTGTCTTCACACACACACACACACACTGTCTTCACACATACACACATCTCACGCATGCCTTTTTATTATTTAGGTAATTATTTGTATATAATGCAGGAGGTTTTATTATTTAGACAGATGCTAACATTATCAGGCACAAACATGGATGAACACATCTGTAGTTTTGCACAAAAACTGAAAATGATAATGATAATAATAATAATAATAATAATAATAATAATAATAATAATAATAATAATAATGCATTTTATTTATATATGCACCTTTCCGGTCACCCAAGGTCACCTTAAAAATCTATAAATACTTTCAATATCTCCAATAACTGCTTTACTCTGTTCAAAGCCACTGGATCCCTTCCTTTTAGAAGTATATTTTATGTTTCACACAATTTTTCCAACTTTTAATATACAGTTTACATGATTTTCCATGATTCATTTATTTTCACATGTGATTCTTTACAATTATTTCTTTATTTTCACATGTGATTCTTTCAAATGATTCTTTTATTTTCACTTGTCTTTCAAATGATTCCTTTTTTTCCACATTTCCTATACTTGAATTTGTTTAATTGAAGAAAAATATTTTATATATAAAATTTTCTTAAATATTCTTATATTTTAAGAAAATTATATGGATTCATTATTTTCACATGCCATTTTTAATGTGAATATTTACATTAACCTTATTTTTGTGTCCACATTTGATTTTTTTCACAAGTCAGTTATATCCTAAGCTGATTTCCTGACTTTCACTTGTTTTTCACATTCGTTTATTTCCACATGTGATTCTTTCAAACAATTCATTTATTTCCACAAGCGATTCTTTCAAACGATTCATTTATTTTCACATGTGAGTCTTTCATACAATTCATTTATTTTCACTTGTCTTTCAAAGGATTCATTAAGTCCTGTCTCTGTACTGCTTAGCATCTCTGACCTGCTTTAGAAAGGTTAAATATGAGGTCAGAGACAATGACAGGATCAGTTAATGTTCCATTGGCTTCGAGACTTAATTAAATTTCCCTGGAAGTCAATTGAGTGAATTGTATGTGGCAGCTTTAGCCCATTCAGCCACTCGAGATGGCATATAGATAGAAAACAGAAAGCATGCACTATAACAGAATACAAAATGACATTTTCTAAAACCCTAAAGTTTATTTTCCAGGTAGAATAATGATGCTGTGATGGCCTGTTCATGACCTGAAGCACTTTTTTCCCCGAGTGTTATCTGCAGGAACCGCACTCCTCTGCGGACGAATGTGAAGAGAAAAAGAGAGAGAGTTCTGGGCAGAAATAGCTGAGCTGAACTCACATGTGTACTGCAGAGTGTGACAGCAAAATTGCACTTTTGTTTGCCGTGTCTGCAATCAGAATCTGTTTAGAATTCTTGCACAGTCCCTGTCATTTCGGATGTTAGTAATTTTCGAGATTGGTGGGACGAATATGAGAGGCTTTGCTTGTGTCCTTTTGCAGATGAAGCTTGGATATGATCAAGGATAATTGCAGGAAGCCCACCCTACAGTGCATAAAAAATGAGGTAAGGAGGGTTAGAGGAAAGTGTGCGTGTGAGTGTGTCTGTTAGTGTATTTAAATGTGTGCAAACAAGCATGAATGAATGTCAACTGCCCATCGTGGAGTGGCCCTGGCACAGATGTCCTACAAGTGGGTTCCATGAGTTTCGCTCATCCAGTTTAATAGAGCTCTGGGCTCCATTGCCTTAATGCTGTGTTCTCATTAGCAGGCAGAAAGCCCAGCTCTACAGCTTTGCTGGAGTGTGTGTGTGTGTGTGTGTGTGTGTGTGTGAATGACTACTCTGGAGCCACATGTTCTGAATGCAGCAGTTTTGGCTTAGACATCCAAACTCTGGAAAACTAATCCCAGTCATAGTACTGGTAATGATGATGATGATGATGATGACGATGACGATGTTGAGGAAAAAGACGGTTACAGAGACAGGACTGTGTAATTTACCAATCCTCATCTTTCTTACCACCTACTGTGCCTGTTTGAATGAAATTAGTTCGAATCAGCATTTATTACTGCCACTGTCTCTCCCTTGGGGCCACAGTATCCAGTTGCCATGGCGATCGTGACCATATCCCTTAGTGTTGGAACTTAAACGACAAAGATTTCCCTCCTGGAATTATTCTAACAAGGCTTGACTCCACACATGGGCACAGATCTCCATGTCAGCTTAATCCTCAGAGACAACCAGTTGTAGCTACTATACACCAGGGATCGCACGACTCCGGGTCATGGCACCGTAACTCGCCTGTAAATATTGTCCCGGCCGCCATGTGGTCGATGAAATCATCTCTGCGAGCCCTCCACCCACAAGCTAAGAGCAGTAGGTTCTGCAGCTGACTGCACACAAAGCGTGCAAACCGTATGAAGGGAGCCCAGCTGACTTAAGCATGACTTAACCTCTGTTGGGATTTTCCCCTTCATGATGCATTACACTCAGGGAGCACACGCTTGTCCTGTGAAATATGTTTTTTTGTTTTTTCTTCTGTGAGTCTACAGAATATGCGTGTGATTTGCTCCTTGCATGGACTTGCTAAAAAACCACCAACATTGTCATCACAGCTGTAGCGAATGTAAGAATATGTCTGAGTTCTACTGCATAAATCATACGCTTGTTTCTTTTCACAGCTGTGCGTTTAATATAAAGCGTATGAGCAAAGGCTCTCGGATGAGGAGTGACATAACACTCGAGCCCTTTTTTTCGTAATTATATCCTCTGAAATTACTACAGTCTGTTTACTTCATCAATCAGTGCGATCCAGGATTGCTTACACTGGGTCGAGGTAATGAGGTCATTTTTCTCTACAGTGACTTTTTTTTGTTTTTGAATTCTTTCCTCTATTGATGCTGTTGTGTTCTCACTGTCCTGTGAGCTTCACATCGTCTTTTGCCGTCCTTCTGTATATGGCTTTCTGAAACCAAAAGTTTCTGTCTCTCTCTCTCTCTGCACCTTTCTCTCTCTCTCTCTCTCTCTCTCTCTCACTCTTTCTATCTCTCTCTCTGAACCTTTGTGTCTCTCTCACTCTTTCTATCTCTCTCTCTCTCTCTCTCACTCTCTGTGTGCCTTTGTGTCTCTCTGTGCCTTTGTGTCTCTCTCTGTGTGCGTTTGTGTCTCTTTCACTCTTTCTCTCTGTCTCTCTCTCTCTCTCTCTCTCTCTCTCTCTCTCTCTCTCTCTCTCTCTCTGTGTTTGCCTTTGTGTGTCTCTCTCCCTCTCTCTCTCTGTGTGTGTGTGTGCCCTTGTATCTGTGTGCCTTTCTCTCTCTCTCTCTCTCTCTCTCTCTCCCTCTTTCTAACTCTCTCTCTCTAATTCACTTTGTGTTTCTCTCTTTGTGCCTTTCTCTCTCTCTCTCTCTCTCTCTCTCTCTCTCTTTCACTTTGTGTTTCTCTCTTTGTGCCTTTGTCTCTCTCTCTCTCTCTCTCTCTCTCTCTCTCTCATTCACTTTATGTGTTTCTCTCTTTGTGCCTTTCTCTCTCTCTCTCTCTCTCTTTCACCTTGTGTTTCTCTCTTTGTGCCTCTCTCTCTCACTTTGTGTTTCTCTCTTTGTGCCTTTGTCTCTCTCTCTCTCTCTCTCTCTCTCTCTCTCTCTCTCGCTACACACTCCTGAGCTCCCAGTGTTCCCTGATCCATCCTGATGTCCTACCTCTAGTTGGACTTCTCATCACCTGGAGGCTGTTCACTGTTACTGAAGATGCCTCCACATGGACAACCTGGAGATCCATGGGGTTGCAGTTCCACTTTGTGAGAGCTTTGCACTGCTGTCTTTGTGCTCAGGTCTACGTCACTGAACATTTGATTGCTTCATCAGAAAGAAATTCATTTTAAAACTATAACAAATTACGAATCATGTTGATGCTCTTCTTCATGAGGTGCTCAAAAGCTCCTGGTTACACAATTGCACCTGACTATATAATGTACAGAATAAAATTATTTTATAATCTCACTCTCCAGTGTCACCCAGATGAGGTTGTGTTCCCTTTTGTGTCTGGTTCCTCTTGAGTTTTCTTCCACGTGAAGTCTTGCCACTGTCGCCTCTGTACAATTTGTACAATGTTACCCATCAAACTGCTTTATTGTAGTTTATCATTTTACCTGTTACTTGCTTTAAATAGCAATGCCACCTCCTTACTACCGTACTTTAAAATCTAGTTGAACTGATACACATAGGAGTTTCCATTAGTACCAAAGACATGTAGACTACTTTCCCCCAACATTATGTCAACAACAACAAAATGCTGCTGTCATTGTCCTAGTCTTTATTGTTTTTTCCTGATGTTCACCTCCCACGGTCATGCTCCTGGTCCTTTTCATGTACTTTTGCACACGCTGCATCTGGTTGTGTTGAGCTTCTTGTTGTTTGGGTGTCTGGTTGCTGTTGTCTGCTTTGGCTAGTAAATAAAACAAGCCTGTAAAACTTCAACCTGGGCCATACAAAAGTGAAATCTGTGTGATGATTTCCGCAACCTAAATAACTGAAGATAATCAAATATGAGAGAGGTTTTCAGACTAAATATATTTCAGTAAACATGCACCATTGATCAAGACCACTAGACGGAGGAGTAATGGGGGGGCAGGGGTGGTAGCTTCAGCTTCGTAGGTTCAGGTGTTCAGATCTGAGGTCCTCCACTGAGCCACCGCTGGGCCCTTTCTCACGGCCCAGAACAACCTTCTGATCAGTAGTTCAACACCCTAACAGGGGCCCAGTTCAACACCTTTGCTCAGGGGCCCAGTGGTGGCTGATTGGGGGACCTGGGATTTGAGCTTGCGACCTTCTGGTCAACTACCTTTGTATAAAATAAGATAAAATGTAAGTCTCTCTGGATAAGGGCATCTGCCAAATGCCATAAATGCACTGCTATTTTATTTGCTCAGGAAAGCAAAGAGACGCAACACTGACAAAGGCGAAATGTCTAGCAAAGGTGTGAAGGAACGATACACGACACTTTGGTGGCAAGTAATACCACTCGCTTTGTTGTTAGGAAATTGCAGGTTCACAGCAAAGCCACAGCCGTCTGTGTTCAGGAGATTGGCTTGTTATAGAAAGGTTTTTTTTGTGCCCCTGCCTTCGTCTTTGCCTTGTGTCTCCAGCACTTTCAATTGCTAACAAGCATCAAGCAAAGCCACTTTTTCAAAGTCTGCATTATAAACCGTTAATCCCATTCCCTAAACTCGATCAAACCACAAAACCCTTCATATATGTCTGAAAATCAGCTCGTTCAGTCATGCTGCAACAAGTCTCACTCAGAGAGCTCACTCGGTGCGTGAAACACAAAGACCTGCAAAAAAAACACTAAGAACTTGGATCACTACAGAAACGATGAACTGATTTTTCAAACATTTCTATATAGAATAAAGATATCACCTTTATCACTTAATTGAGTGTATGGAAGTATGCGGACTGTAACACGAACAGATCAGAAATGCTTCAATATCCTAAAACTCTTCCTCTTCTTCACTCTTCTTTCCCCACTTCCTACTTTCCATGTCTTTCTTGATCGGTGTTTCCGAGCAAAATCATTCTGAAGTCGTCCCCTTTTTAGCAAAACATGATAATGAGACTAAAAACAGGACACCTGAGTAGGCTTTTAGCTGAAATTGCATTTAGCTGTATTGGGAATAATTATGACTTCGTTTTATTGTCAGTATTCTTCTAATATTTTCTCTAGATTTCAAGATGGTTACTGCTGAACCGCACAACATTTGTCCCTTTTTGTTTTGGATGTGAACAATTTTGAGTGGCGTGTGTTAGCATTTATAGAATGTGCTGCAAATACAGGTTTTTTTTTTGCTGTTGGTGATTGGCGAAAGAGTTCATGGATTTCAGAAGATCATCGAGTGGTCACTGAATTCATTTTTGAATTGATGTGAAAGTAATGAAAAGCTTGGTTCACAGTTTGGTTTGTTCGGACTGTTTGAAGAGTTTTGTTCATGTGACTTTAATTTTAAGCGATGCATTTTAGCGATCCAAAAATAATAACAACAATAATAATAATAAAAACCTATCACAATTGTCCAGAATCTTCCAGAAAAAAAAATCTTCTAGTTGTTAATTAGGTCAACATCCAGCGTTTAACTTAAAAATGTAAGACAACAGGCGTGACACCTTCATCTACCTGGGGTTAAAACCTTGTCGTTTAAGAACGACAAGAAATCATGGCTCTAGTAGGAAAAGCTTTTAGAAGCATCATATAGTTGTATTTTTAAATATACAATAGTAGCAATGCAACACCTCAAAACTGCTATTTGCCTCTTTACCACAATCCAAGCAGTCAAATTTCACAAGGCTGTAACTAATGACCATGAAGCACTCCACACACACACACACACACGCACAGTATATTGCCAAACTGTTCCAGGTTAATGAGGCCTCTAATGGATGGGTTACTGTAATATCCTCTCATTTTATGTGCTTATATGTGAACATTCTGCACTCGCTGTCTCCTGATATTCATTCCTGACTCTTGTAAGTAAAAGGGCTGTATCAGCGGTACACAATACTCCTCAAAAGAATTTCCGGTTAGACACAAACCACTACAGTCAAGGCAGGTCACGCTGCTGTAAAACTCTCAGCATTCTGCTGTGGCAGCTAAAAAGCTGACGTGAAAGAAAAGCCGAAAACATAAAGATAAAGGAGGAGGGTTGTTTTGTTTTATGAAGCTCTTATATCTCTGTGCAGAACCATTCAGTTCAAGAGCTCCGGTGTAACCCAAGGTTTGGACAGGTCATCAGACGCACACATGTATGCACCAGTCATATAACACAGCAGATTAACACATGAAAGCCCAAACTTGTTCTTCGGGGCACGCAACTGAGATGAATTCCCACTTTATGGCAGCCATGACGGATTCCCGCTATTAAGGGAAGATCTTTTGATGTCAGCACCTGCTGACGATTCTTCCAGGAAAAGAAGAAAAACGTAACAGCCATTACAAAATGCGAAAGAGCAAAACAGCAACATATGTCTTCGTCTCTTCCAAAAGAGGCGCGTAGTCAGCTGGGGAAAAACCGTTGTGTTGGAGCGTATGAATGTGTTTATTACTGTGGTTAACATGCATCAGCATGCACCTCATATCTTCAACTGTCAAGAGCTCGAATAACAATGCTGAGCGCTATACAAGCCGAACACAACCGCTAATATAGGGTCAGAACAAGGACGACTGTATAAATAAACATCATTTGCTGATGTATTATTTCATGAACAAACAGAGAAGTGCTTTAGCAAAGTTATTGAGTCAAAGATATCTGAGCACACTGTGGTATAACAGAAAAGACTACGGACATGAATGGACAAGAATATTATTTTCTGCACTCGTGATTCATTCTCTGCTATACTGTAGATCTTCGGTTCTTAACCTGAGGGTCTCACCCTCCCCAGGATGTCTCATAGTGGTCATGGAAAATCTTTTATTTTGGAGGAGTGTATAAAATAGTACCAGGTATGGGCGAAATGATCTGTAATTAACTGCTGATTGGAAGAAGTCATGTTGGCTTAGCAGATTGTGGATTATAGTCATCATAGCTGGACTGCTGATTAGACATGGAGCGAGTTCATGTCCAAGTAAAGAGCCAGACCCACAGCTGAAGATGGAGTATTATTCAGCTTTGTAGTATACAGTTTGTTGATGAATAACAATCTCAGTATCTGGAAAGGATGCGCTCCCCAGGTTTCTTGCTCATGTCGTCTCAGGTTCTTTAGGTTTTCATGCCACTCCGGGTTGCTGATTAAAAATTTTCATCCATTTCTGTAAATCTGTTCTGTCATGATGTCTGTTGTAGGGATGTGAGCAAATACGAATACTTTATTTAGAATAATATCATGTTCCAAAAAATGAGATAAATAGTTTTTTGGTTTTTTAAATATTGTAGTAAAGATTCACAGGGCATCTGGCTGAGTCTGGAGTGTGTTATGACTGGGATCCCCCGAGACAGACATTCATTAATAAGACCATACAACTTCGATTTATTTATTATTAGTAACTGTCTGGTACTGCCTAGAAAAAACACCATGCATGCAGTTTTTCCAGTCTTGACCTCTCAGATTTCAGTGAGGATGTATCCACAGTAGCCTCTTGCTGGAGCTGATAGGAGTTGATAGGAGTGGGGGCAGTGGTAGTTCAAGTGGTTAAGACTCTGGGTTGTTGCTAGGAAGATTGGGGTTCAAGCCTCAGCACCACCAAGCTGCCACCAATGGGCCCTTGAGTAAGGCCCTCAACCCTCCCCCATTGCTCCAGGGGTGCTGTGTCATGCACTTTGACTTCAAACCTCCAGGCATGGGATAAGGAAAGAATTTCACCCTGCAGTAATGTATATTCACAAATAATGGCTACTTAACTTAGATCATAGTGTGATCCACCTCATAGCTTCAAAGTTATTATCCTTTCTGAGATGCTTTCCAGCTCAGCATGGTTATAAAGAGTGCTTATTTGTGTTACTGTAGACTTCCTGTCAGCTCCAACCAGTCCAACCATTCTCAGAGTTCTCTTATTAACCAGGCATTTCCTGCAACTTACTGAATGCTGTGTAAACTGTGTGAAAATCCCACATTGTATATACATGATTTTCTGCATTGCCCTACTGCCACGTGATTGGCTGATTGGATAATTGTGCAGATGAATAGATTAAAGTGGATGATATGTGTATATACCGTAGGCCACACCCACTTTGTGTATAAATCTGAATACCAATACAGATAGACAAATCAAATTTAATTGAAATCTAATAAGAGATGTCTGTGTAGGTTTTGTGTGTGTGTGTGTGTGTGGTGTGTGTGTGTGTGTGTGTGTGAACATGTTCTAAGCCTCATTTCAAAAGGTCCACAAGTCCACACTGACATTAAGCAGATAAAACGCGACATGGGACCTAATTGTCTTACTGTTTCCCAGCCACTGATACCTGCGCTAAGACAGATAACTGAAAGGGATGAGCATTTGTGATTTGTGTGGTCTGAACACAAACAGCCCCAAACGCCGACCACCTACAGGCTATCAGGGGTGACTGGTGAGCTGTCTGTGACACGGCACAGAGCTCTACACGAGAACATTACTCTGATAGCATTGCTTGCCATTTAGTCTTAATGGAGACAGATCAGCTGAAAGGTTATGTCTGCCTGAGCAAGACGAGAGCACTTAATGTAACAAAAAAAAGGCTTGCATCTCTAAATTTCTGCAGAATCGTAGTTCCAAAGCACAATATGTACTCTAAAACGCACATACTTTGATTAAAATATGATTGGAATATCAAAGAATCTATCAGGCTGTGTTAAGCATTGCATTTTATATGTTGTATAAGAGGAAGCTTGTTTGTGTGGTACACAACAAGGGTGCATTAACAAGCAGAATGAAAATAAACAGGTCTATAAAACAGGCTGGAGAGTCGTAGTGGATGAATGTGAAGGGGGGTTATGCGCTGAGGAAGAGGCGCCTCAGTGGTCGAGCTGGTGGTAATGTGTGTCTGTGTGTTTTGCATGCACTTATCTGCATTCCTGCGGTACAAACAGCACAGTGCCTGGACAGGGACGGATGGAGGACACTAAAGAGGACGGCATCAAAAACATTTGCAGACATCTAGAGACGTCATAGTTCTTCCAATAAACCAAAAATGTCACTCTTTGGACACAGCAATAAAGCAGTGTGAGGGTATAGAAAGAGTAAGATTTGTCCAAAATGATACGAGACACCAGAGAAAAGAAGAGGGAGCCATCGGAAAACAAAAACATTCTCTGATACTGTGCCAGTGAGTGTTTTGTTATAGTGGCTATAGACATACTGGGAGGTCTGGAAGTCACTTCAGTACACACACACACACACACACACACAAAAGTCAAATATCCTTAACTATTTGTGATTAGTGTATATATATATATATATATATATATATATATATATATATATATATATATATATATATATATATATTAAAAAATGGAAAATAAATGAAAACAAATTAGAAAAAGGCCCTCAAAGATACACACCTCTTTTTCCTGGTAAGCTAATGCTTCATGGTATTCATTTGCAAATGTCTGGTTTAAGATTTTATGACATAATACTCTTGTGTCATATGTTTAATATAATCTTTTTTCCAAAAAATTTTCTGCCTAAACTTAGTACTTAACATCAGGATTTCCTTTTTTTTCATTTTCTGCTCATTTAATATTTTATACCTTTCTTTTATATCATCTTTTATATCATATATATATATATATACACAGTAATACTTTTAGTAGTTGTATTGCTTTCTATAAGTAGAAAATTAGGGGCCCTAAAACCTAACCCTGTGGAATACCATCTAATATTTTCAGCTCAGTGACTCCCCATTAAGGCTAATCACCAAGTAGAACGATTTTTAAATGAAATATTCAATACTAGTTGAATCAGATGAGAAGAAGAAATAAAGACTCAAGAAGAAGCTTGAACACAGCCTTCAGAAAGTAAGCTTTTTAACTTCACAAAGGGAAGTTAAATCACCAAGCAAGGCTGATCTAAGGAAACAGTCCACCCAGATTATCTAATCAGGCTTTTGCCTTTTACTCTTTACAGTTCTGTCCATCATCAGCTGAGAGAAAGACATCATGAATTTCAGTTGTGTGGTTCTATCTGGCTTCCCCAAACCTTTCATCTCCCTGCTCTCTTTCCCCTCTAGAGAGAAGACAGGAGTTACAGCAAAACAGTGAAATCCTCAGAAGTCACTTCATCTTCAGGCTACTATCATACACACATCTAGTAAACAAAGCAATTATTTAAATACAGGGCATCCTGTTTTAAATTTCACTAAACTTTTCACCAGTTTGTTATTTAGATCAGATGACTGGGTGGGGGGAAAAAAGAGGACACAGATGGCTGGCTGAATTCCACAAAAAGGAATGTGAAATATTAACTCTCGTACCTTATTGTTATCCATTTTGATAATTTTGTTTAGTATCCATTAGCGTAGACAGTCTCAGGCTCTTAATGTTATTTGTGCAAGGGAATGGCAGAGATATGCATTGTACATGCTCACTTAACTCCTTGTCTTGTTGAAACACAGTGATGCTTTTGTTGGGTGTTGGGTGTGAATCACACTGAAAGTTTGGTATTTATTATTCAGAAACTAAGTGGCACACATTCAGCAAAATTCTGAAGATGCTACATCTGCTAAAACAAGAGATTTTCAATCTGAATTGGGTGAATACAAATGTACAGGATTGGTTATGTCATTATGAGCAATACTTCAAGGAAAGAGGCTTTTATTGTTGTTCCTCTGTATAAACTGGATCCTAATTTTTTTGTGTTCTGTAAAGTGGTGCCCGCAATCTACAAATGAACAATTTTTGATGGGAGAAAGCAGTAAAAAAAAAAATGTTTATAAACTGTTAACTGTGAGAAAAGGTGTAGCAGCAAGCTTGACTAATAAAAATAGCAAGCAAAAAGTGTTTCATAACAGCAAAAGTGTCCCAAAGCAACAAGAGAAGGTGTCCACGTGCTGGTATGTGCTACGACAGGAAATGAAATCATAATGAAGTTTGTGGTGTGTATTTGTAGGGACCTAGTTATTGTGATTGAAAACAGGTGTGTGTGTATGTGTGTGTGTGTGTGTGGCATTAGAAGTTCAGGGTATGAAGGCATGGTAACAAGTCATGTGACAGGTCTTGCAGTCTATTAGTAAATGTTTAACGCTATCAACACATAAGTTTCAAAATAATTTGGCTGCCTCAGAATAGATTTTTCCATCTTGCGAAACATGCGAAATCTCACTGACTGTATGGAAGCCATTGGGCCATAACAGATTAGTTGGCTACAGTGTTAGACAGAACATGAATTAGTTATTTAGAAATATTGTTCAGTCAAAGTGTTGTGCGTAAGTGTATAAAAAAATTATAAATAAACCTTGGATATGAAAAGAAAAAATCCTTCAGTGTAGCCATAAGGTTTCTCTAAAAGCTAGAGAATAAAAATAGGCTTTTAAACTCTATTTAAAAAAAGAAAGCCTTATCTCACTCAGAGTTTACGTGCAAACATGAGACCTTAAGATATAAGCGGACACTGATGTAATTTATGATGCAGTTTTTAATATCTGCTGGAGTATTTCAGGTCTTATCTGACTGTCGAGGCACCGAAACCCAACATGGTGGTAAAGAGAGTTGGAAATTAATGAGCGTGGTAAAAAAACAAAACAAAAACAATGGAAGAGAAAGCAAAATATGCTGAGAACATGTTTTAGCCATCACAATCACCCACACCTACAGGGTGGAGTGAAGCTGGGTAAATGGAAGGTCAGTGGAGAAAGAACCCCCACTGCTTCAATTTTAATCCGATCTCATCACCTTGTTAGCATCCAGTTTCAACCGAAGTGGAAAATGGAGTGTGTATTCGTCCTGCCTACAATCACAAGCTTAAATTTGGCTGTGGAGAACAGATAATGGACCTGGTCCACTTAGAGTATGTCCAGAAGACATCATGAGGCGGCAGGGTGCTTTGAGGTGCTTTTGTCATACATTTCCTGTTCTGAGCAAGGAATGTGTTCCCAAACAAATCCCCTGGATTATGACAATCACCAAGTTAAATAATCTAATATATCAAGATCTAGCCCCAAGCATCATCAAGTCTTTAAACGTATTGTTTTTTGTTTGTGTTTGTCGCATACCACACCACACCTCAATGTCAACAGCTCCCCTCTATTTACCCCAATTATTACCTGCTATTTTATACCGTTCTCTAATTATGCTAATGACTACAGCATTAGCAGGTTCAGCTAGGGGTTTCATAATATATGTGCTGGAGACACCTGTAATATTTATGAGATGCCCAAGGCTTGCCAAATACACAAACAAAACATCCTGTGGAGCATTTAGAGTGCTTACAGATGGAAATGCTTCCTCAAAAAAACAGCCCGAATTCCTTACACAAAACAAGAGTGTGTTTAAGGGATGACACAAGAGTGTGTGTCAAGACAATCGCGTTGTTCATGGTGTTGCTCACCATGCTGAGATCCGGCTGTGATGAAAAACCGGGAAGTAAACCATGAACAGACTCTCATACTCTTAGGGTTGTCACATCTTACTCACAGGTCTGTGGTAAAAAAAAAAAAAACCTGGTCAGTTACATTGAAGCACATCCTTTCATCCTTTCAATACATCCTTCCATATGGAGCTGAATCGTTTCACTCATGACCCTCCAGTGTAATTTAGACAAGATGGTATTTTGCTGGGGTAGAACAATGGGGAAGTATGCTAAAGCCATTGGTGTTTATATTCACTGCGTTGAAAAATGTGTCATCAAAAGACGGGATTTTCAGCTGCGCAGTTCCACAGTCGTAAAGAGCTGTCTAATAAATCAGAGCAAATATGAGCATATGCTGCTCATCATGTACATCATGAGAAACAGATATATATATATATATATATATATATATATATATATATATATATATATATATATATATATATATATAGGAGAGAGAGAGAGAGCATGTGAAAGCAGAGTCTCTGGAGGAAAAGTTTCACTCTACTGAGAGTATTTTGGGGTGTGAAAGATCCCAAATGTTTCGAAAAATAATCTTGTTTTTAATTTTGATATTGGAACGTTCACCTATAAAATTGTGTTTTTCTGCCATTACTCCAATTCATACTCAATCATTCTAACCAGACAGAAAGCATCTGCTATATTCTTGGACGTAACAGATGTATGAAAAATGGCAACAGAGCCGGACAATTAACCAGGCATCACTAGCTAATTTTGCCAGCTAGTTATAGTGTCTTATAAATCAGGAAACACTACAAATATTGCCTAAATTGCAATGTTACGAACCTTTTATAGAGCACTTGACACAGTTCCATTTAAATTACTAAGCTCGCTAACAGATCACACAGTAAAGGAAGTGCCATGGAACTGACATAGCAGCAGAGATATATTTGTCTTCCCTGTCTGTCTTACTTAAGTGTTTGAGTTTCCTGTTTTGGTAATGGATACAGAATAACACTTTGTAAACATGACATGATATCACTAGCGCCATTTCTGTCAAGGCTAGCAACGGTTTTCAACCTTAGCAAACTGTGTACTTGCTGCTATTTATGCTTCAGAAACCAAACTGGCGTTGTCCTCTATTATATATCATAAAACATTTACAAATGTCTTTTTCATTTATAAATTATTACTACACAACAAATGTTAACTGCCTGTTATATTCCCCCCCCCCCCCCCCCCGAGTATTTTAGCAAGAGCAATATAGCCAAAAAGATAGCTAGTATCTACTGGCTAGCCAGTGAATGTAGGGTGAATACTAACTGTAACTGAGCAATCTTTAAATATTTAGGCCAACTTTTTCATCTGTGATATAAAAATCAGTCATCAATTTCCTTTTACTTTTTTCATGACCCGCTAATTCACATCAGTAAACATAATTTATATGTCATTTCCTAGTTTCACAAATCACAAGAGCAGAAAACTCCCCCCCCCTAATGATAGAGGTAACATTAATAATGTATTCACCCACATTTTGTGAGCTGTTTTAGTGTTATAGTTTTTATGAGCCCGCTTTCGTGTGTATCTCCAGGGTGCTGTGGTGCTGAGCTCATGGAGGTTATGGGAACTACAGGGTGAGCTCATCACTGCTGAAGACAGGACGAGATTTTCTCTCAGGAAACAGCCTGACCCGGACACACCACCTGACCTTGACAAGCACTTCCTCAGATCCTCACTCATCTGAGGGATAGTACTCGTTTAGCAGCATGATACAACTTCTGCTATACAGAATATTTCTCTGTTTGTTTGTTTGTTTGCTATACGAGAAACCTGATGGTGTAAACCACATGATAGACTCACAGCACAGGGGAATGCCACTCAGCCAGACAACTCAGCCTGAATAGAGGAACACTGTTGTGGAGAAGGAAAAGTCATTTCCTGCATCATCGCAGCTCGTCAGTATTCTGGCTCAGATTAAAGGAATCATCATGAAACTGCTTTACATAATTATAGGCTTCACTGTCCATAGAACATGACAAGGCTACAAAGTTTGCTGAGTGAGAATAAAAAGCATAGAGTCATTTCCAGACTGTCCCTTCGCCTTAACCAAAAGTCCTTAATAGTAAGTTCGTTTCCCTGCACCGAAGTCATTATAGTAAAGTCTGTCAACTCTGCGGCCATTTTGTTGCCAATTGTTTTCAGTTGTACAAGATCAGGCTGTTTACTCCCCGTGTTTATGGGAGGAGACCCATAAACACATCATAGAAGTTCAAACACCGTGCAAATTGCAACGAGTTACACCATTATCTGACAAAAAACGAAATGAAATAAATAATTTGTGGTTTGGCTTTGGCTCCGATAACAAAAATATTTTTGGTTGCTCTGGCTATACTGTGTGTATTTTTTGGCAGCAATGCTATTTCTATGGTAACACTGCTCATCAGACCGGATGCTAAGCCAAATCCCAAATGATTTCTTACTTCCTACTAATGAGCATTACATAGAGCAAAACCTAATGGCCTTTACACCCTATTTAGTGGGCAATAAGAAGGCATGTAGATTGGTAACTGTTTGGCTTGAAGTTTGCCTAATCTGATTTTAATATTTTCCATGTCAGGATGTAAGCTGAAGCAAAACGATGAAGCAAAACAAAGCTTTAAAATGGCTGTACATTATGGAACGGGGCGGTTATTTGTAATCACTCGGTTTTCTTTACTACGTGCATTTTAGCTAATCCACAATAAAACTGCATATTCTATATAATCTTCATTTTATTAGAGTTTAGGACGTTTGGCAGCTGCTTTTGGCACTGAGAGAACAGTTACAAATATAAATACAGCTTGCTAACTAGCTCATTGCATGGTAGATCTAGTTGAGTGGCTTAATCAGTAAAAAAGACATAATCTGTTTTGTTTTTTATTTTTATTTTTTAGATTGTATCTCTGACAGCTACAAAAACAACAGCATCAGCAGGAACAACAACAACAACAACAACAACAGACCCAGATGTAGCTGAAAGCTAGGCAATTCACATGCTAAAAAGATTGCTAGCAAACTATGACGGAAAGCTAGTGATAGTAAGCTAGTACAAGGACCGGAAATTACAGTCAAATGGTGTGGTAAATGCATTTGTTACACAGTTTACACCATTTCATCTAAATGTCTTGCTAGCTAGATAGTTTAAAACAGGGGTGTCCAATCTTATCCAGAAAGGGCCGGTGTAGGTGCAGGCTTTCATTCCAACCAAGCAGGAGCTACACCTGATTCCAACCGGCTAATCAACTGATCTTGGCTTTCAGTGGACTCAGGTGTGGCTTCTGCTCAGTTGGAATGAAAACCTGCACCCACACCGGCCCTTTGCGGATAAGATTGGACACCCCTGGTTTAAAACAAAGTCTGTAAGTCTGTAACTTTTCTGCCCTACCTAAAATCACTTACATTTGGGGCAAAATGGTTTGTAATTGAGTTTATTTCACTTTTTCTCACTATCTGCTGTGTTCTTTTCTGTGCATTCCCAATAGACTCACTATTTTACAAGACTTACAGTAGATCTCAGATGTTTTGTTTCAGATTTACTCAAACCGAGGTTGTTTTTTTAGCAATACTTGGCCTGAACTGTGCTTTAACCTCATCTTAGCTTCTGTCAGCTGCTTGTGTTTCCTTCTGACTGTTCAAGTAATGACGTATTTACCCTTCTTAAGAAGCCCTTAAAATCCTGTGAGAAGTTTTAGTGAAATTGTGAAGCAACGATTGGAAAGACTTACTAGGTTATTTTGTAGGATGTGTGTAGTTGTGTGTGTGTGTGTGTGTGTGTGTGTGTGTGTGTGTGTGTGTGTGTGTCCATGTGGAAATTCTTCCCGGATACAGAGGTTAGTTCTGTAACACAGGCAGGCAAGAGAACAAAAACAGAACCAAGCTGCCAGTAAAACTGTTTCAAAGGTAACACCTTGGAGGTTCAGTATAAGACTGAGGATTATAAAACACGACTGCAAAGTCAGCAAAGCAAATGCTGCACATGTTACTAATGTGGGCAGGTTAAGACAGAAACTAATTGTCAAGGGTATTTCCACCCAATTTTGCTTGATATGCATTACTTTTCTATTCTACATTACTATAATTTGGCATAATAAAACAACACTGGTGAAGTCTGAGTGGTTAGAAGGTGTTGATTAATTTTCTCTAACAGCAGCTCTGGAAGTCGCTCCAGCTGCAAGGCAAATCACCGGATTATGTGTAACTGGAACAAAATGACCAAGCCCAAACCTGATCCAGCGTGATAATACCCCTATGCACAAAGTAAGATTTATAAAGACATAATTTACCAAGAAATTGAGTGACCTCAACCCCAGTGAACAGCTTTTGGGATGGACTAGAAACACTGACTTCACATTAGGCCTTGTAGCCTTCCATGTCCATCAGCATCAAAACGCTTACTGTAGGCTCTTGTGTCTGAATAAGCACAAATCTCCATAGCCACTTTCCAAAAGCTGAAGGAAAGCCTTCTCAGATGAGTGGATGCTGTTCTAACAGCAAAACCAGGACCAACTCCAAATGAATCCCCATGGTTTTCTACAGTGTGTCCACATACTTTAGGCCAGAAAGTGTGTTTTATGTCTGGTGTGTGTGTGTGTTTTTCTTTCTTATACCCCAAGCCTGTAGTGATAAATATGTTCTCAGATGGAGTTAGAGCAGCAACACTTGCCCTAAAGCACATCACCAGTTGAGAAGCATCAATCACTTCCCTGCTTGCCAACGTTACATCATCCAACCTGACAGTTAATGTAAAATGGCTATACAATGTAAGTTAAAGGTCACACTGGTTATGCAGTGACAGGCAAGTCTACTTTCCATAAGCATATTGCAAGTTCTTAAAGAACAAAATCAATCAAAACTGCTTTGACATTTATATTCTGTGCCAAACAGCCTACAACATCATTATAACAATATTGAGCACTGCAATGAAATGTAAAGTAAAATCAGAACTACGACTATGTTCTTCAAACTCGTTCTTGTACATTGAGCTTAACCGCTGAATTGAATAATACTACAACAAAATGATTTTCCACTGGAAAAATGCTTACTCTTTCAAAAAGCTCAAAAACCGGCAGCGTGTTTCAGTCCTAGAGGCTATTCAACTAAAACAGGTTTTAGACATGCGCCATGTCCTGACCTGTACACGGCATTGAAGTTCAGATTCTTCCCTGTTAGCACTAAGAGCATGTTTGTAAAGGCAAGCGTGCAAATTTGAACAAAGAATGTGCTTGCTAGAATGTGTTTTGTGAGACGATTACACATTGCAGAAAATGGGCTGTTAGCAAACATTAGCTAAGTCACTGCACACCCACTCCTCGGTGTCCTCCTCTAATATCCAAACAAACACACTCGAACCGCACATTTTACCCTTTATACAGTGACTTCATCCTCCGAGAAAAGCCAAATGAAAAAGATCAAGCAAATAAGGGATGGCGTAGTGAGAGGGGAACATCAGCGTGATGTGCCAGGCAGCACAAGTGTTTTCCTTGCTGTGGTTAGCTCATAGCGGTTAGCCTGTTCCCTGGGGATGGGCAGGTGCTAAGTGGGTTTGTTTAACAGAGCCCAGGTGGAGAACGGGGAGTGATTAAAATGCAGCAGTACTGGATCTGAAAAAAAAAAGCAATGAGAGGTGTTTTTAGCTGTGAGCCAGATGACTAAACATTCAGGCCTTTTTTCCATATGTTCTGCCAAGTGATTTGGATATGGGCCTTTCATGCTGATGTAAAGTGACTTTATGAAGTGGACTTACTTGTGTTTCAAGCTATATAGCCTATAGCACCTGCTATTTCACAGACTTCCTCTATTCTCTGCTCCTTTGTCCTACAATGAGCCTCTATAAATATCCCGCCCAGTCTCCCATGGCCCACGAGGTCCTGCTCTTTCCTGAGGGACAGGAAGTTCAGCCCGAGGCAGAGACCCTGAGTTCTCTTCAGAGCTTTGAGAGGGAGATGGGAATCGTGGAGGGTGATGATGAGGGATCTGTTACAGTAGAGACAGTATGCTCTCGTGTTATCAGCGTAATGGGAGTGCTGCACTGCTCTTACTCCTACACAAAGATACGGAGCATGAAGTAACATGAAGGTGAAGCTGTTCCGTTAGAATAGAATAGAACACAACGTCAATGGTTATTTACACTCAAGTAAAAGGCGAAAATTAAATAAATAATTATTGCTGTGTTATCTCATCTCATCTATCTCATCTCATCTCATCTCATTATCTTCATCTCATTAGCAGACACCTGAAGGTTTTGCACTAAAACCAGCTAGTATTTCTAGCTGTTCATAATTCCCTCCACCTTGAGTAAAGCCCCAGTTCTGGATGAAGAACCACCACCATGGTGCACCATAGGTATGGTCTACTTTTTTGGAGGTTTTTTTGGAATTATGACATCAGTATACCTTGTGCACTTGGTCTCATCAGACCATAACACATTTTACCACATTAGTTAAGCTTGGATGTTTTTTTTTCTTTAATGAGAAAGTGTTTTCACTTTAACTGTCCTACCCCAAAGCCTAGACATGTGAAGTATAGAGATAGTCACATGCAGAGAGTAATCAGTTCTTGTCAGATATTCCTGCGAGTCCTTTAATGTTGTTGTAGGTCTCTTGGCAGCCTCTCTGGTACATTTTTGTCTTGTCCTTTGATACAATTTGGGAAGGACGTCCTGTTCTTGGTGATGTCACTGGTCCATTTTCTTGATTTGCTTATGACGGTGTTCCAAGGTACAGGCAATGTTTTGGAAATTTGTTTATACGCCTCTCCTGAGCGATACTAGGCTGATTGCTGATCTATATTGGGGTTACTGAGAATCATTCGACTGATGCCGGCTGTTTGATAATATCTTTTAAACATGAAATCGAATGTGATTGGTTCATTCTAAGCACAGTCACACCCCCAATTATTAAAAAAAGTGAGTTTTTATTAAAATACTTTCCAGTCTTCCCCTAAAATGTTTATTTCATTTACTTTTTATACAGTATTTCACACTGAAGGTGGCTTTTTATGCATCACAAAAACCTGCTGTTTTAATTGTGTAGACTTTCCACTGTATATGAGGTAGTCAAATCCTTTTACCATTAATAAGGGTAATAAGTAAATATAAACAGTTGCACTTAAAGAGAATAATAATTATAATAATAATAATAATTAGTAGTAGTAGTAGTTATATATTATTATTATTATTTATTTATTATTATTATTATTATTATTATTATTATTATTATTATTATTATTATTATTATATTGTTGTTGTTCTAGCTGTTGTGGCTTATTGTGGCAGTTATTATTATTAAAAAAAAACAGACTGTATGTCATATTCAGATCATTTATTTATTATTGTTTACATGTCCAGCATGGATCATTAGAGACACTCAACAGATGTGATCAACAAACAACACAAATGTATAAAATCTTCAGTTTCTACATCAGAAAAAAAAAAAACCCAAATAATAACACAAAACCGGAATGTTATTAACAACGTAAAAAAGTCCTACAATATTTACAATTTCAAAAACAACCAATTAAGTTCAAATAAGATGATCAGGAAATCAATCAATTGAACCGAAACCACAAAAATAGTTATCATACATTTAATCATTATTAATAAACATGAGGTTTTTTTTTTTTCCTTTTCTTTTTCCAAAAATAATTGCAGCACTATATAAGTTGCACAACATTGTCATGACATTGCTTTAGCAACACGAGTGAGCCTTTTATTTCTTTACCTGATTTGATTAATTATTCAGTCTGTGCATGGATTTGCTTTGTTAAAAGGCATGACACTTGGCTCATGGGGTAACGTGAGATGCTTTGCGATACAGTGATACAGGAACAGACGTACGGTCAATGTGTAGATTAACAACTATAGTGAAAATTATTCTCAGTCCAGACACAAGTGGCCTAATACTGACAAAAATCCTGACACTGTCAAGGCTACAGTTAAAATATAACAGATTTCCGGCACTATGACATCGTTTTTTTTTTTTCTTTCTTTCTTCTATTTAGCAATTACAGTATGGGATTAAAGAAATTAGCAGGACAGATGAATAACAGAGATCTACTCTTGTTTCATGCATAAATCAAAAGACAGAGAGTGAGAAAGGTCACCGTCTGTTAATTTGTGGAGATCCGTGTTGCAGAAAGACATGTATACTTAAAAAAAAAACTTAAAAACAAACTCACTGAGCTGCAACTTCAAGAAATATTTTACTAAAACCCACAATGCCTTTAAGAATGCTATGCAAGAGTGAGCGATTGTGGGAGGACGCTTCCTGGATTTGGCTTAAAGCCCAGACTTTCTTCCTGTTGGCCAGAATAAGTACTATGCAGGACAATAATGCCCGAAGTAAGAGGGTCCATTGTTATTTGTACAGGAGTTGACATGAGTGAGAGAATGAAGCATGGATACTAACATTCTCATTACACAGATCTGTGCACAGCTTTGATTATCTATTAGCCGTTCTCCAGCATAATCACTCCTGTTTTATCTCCACCATGTAAAATGATTAAGGATTCAGATCATGCTCAGTGTACTCTCGCAGCTAGCTCTAGCTTCAGGAAAGATCTGTGATCAAAGGTTAAAGATCTTAAGCGAGCCTTTCCTCTGTGAACGATTCACATGAACAGTGTGTTTACTGGACATGTTCACTTTAAACAGCCTCGACAGAGCATTTGGTTTCGATTGCCTAAGCAAACACAAAGATAACATTAATCAGCTAGTACACCAAAACAGCCAGAAGGTCTCTCGAAGCAAGGCCACAAAAGGTGCGGAGCAGCAAGTAAACGCCTGCTAGGATGGGAACACATCGGGGGTTGAGCGTGAAGTCTCGAATTCTGGATCCCCATAAGCATTGTTTGTGTATTCTTCATTGATCTGAGAAGGAGGGGATGGAGGAAAGGAGAGAGGAGAGGAGAGGAAAGGAGGAACAGCTTTTATCTCTGATTAACTCTCCTCTTCAAACGGAGGGGGAAGGGTACTGCCTGGCAAGGGAGCTGAACGGCCTCCATCAGCAATGGCATGCAAGTCATGACTGTCCTCCGTCTCCTCTAGTCTCTCCATAATATTTATGAAAGTGGTCTCGAGTCAACCTTGCCCGACAAGGCAATATTTATAGTACCACTCACTTTCCCTCTCTCATCTACGCCATCCTCTGTGCCTTTGTGAACACGGAAACTTTCTACCCTGGCACAGAGCTGCTTCATTTCTCCCAAAAAAAAAAGTGCAATGAATGAATTAAAGTGAATTGCCGTTTCGAGGTTACGCTAAGCAAATCGCTTTCTGGTGAAAATTTACAACTTAAAAGAATCTAACGATCAAATCAAAACCAAGTTCAGGTTTGAATCTTGAGGAGTGCGAGCGACATGTCGAATCCAGATCACCTCGTGGTTGCTGAATGGACGGAGACCGAATGCCAGCAGCAGATCCTGTTTCCCATTCAAAAATATGTGGTGCAGAAATAACCAGTGGCAGAGTGGATGCCATGAACGTATGCCAGCCTGCTTCCATATGAGGATCTGCTCCGTCCTCTTCCTTGCTGTCCTCACGAGGATATTCTCGCAGCTCAGGCTCCTCTGCACCACCCTTGAAATGTGTATATAGTAAAGTTGTCTCTAGAGCAAAACACTGTAAGCTTCTTCCAATGGCAGATAAGGTTTCCACAGCTGAACCACCTCCCTTTGAACGATCACACATTCTCTCTCTCTCTCTCTCTCTTGCTTACTCTACATGCCTCAGCAGATCAGAGTAGGATTTCTTAGGTGCAGAAGGCCTCATGTTACCCTGGTGGGAGGTTAGCGACGTTTTTACCCACCTGCTGTTTTTAAAATGAGAGGATTATCTAACAGCCTGTAACAGGGCAGAGAAAGAGGCCCAGCAAGGCCTTTAATTATGACCGCAGCTCAAGAAACGCAAATGCCTTATATTTATTTTTCAATTGGTCCTCTCAAGTGGTATATACTATACTAGTGGTATGTTTTTATAAGCCTTATCTTGTGTATGCATTTGATTATATTGTTTAAAGCAAGCCTACACTTGGCTAATGGTTCCTACATCAACAACAACAACAAAAAAAAAACCCCCACCTCCTTCAGCATCCAGTACCTCATATGTTCCCTCCCGTCCCCCTGCAGTGTGGTTTCACAGTACGCTGCCTTGTTTTGTCCTAAAGAAAAAGCACCACGTGAGCTACACTCCTCTGACAATAAAAGATTGCGGTCAAACAGTATCATAGGATCATAGAGAGAAAGCAACACGCGAGGGAGATCAAGGGGCTCCTCCTATAGGAGTAAAACTACAGGAAGGCTTTTGGCTGGCGAGACCAAGGCACCGTTGTTAAAACAATAGTGTGAGTGCTTCGACTAAGGCAATAAAACACATTGGATTTTCTTCATCGTTGGCAAGCGTGCCTCAAGTAGAGCTCTAAATGGCCAGTCGTGTTGAAAACGGATTGTTTTCTACAACAGGTCTTTCCCGTTTGGCTTCTCCAGTCAGCGAATAGACGACAGCTGAATCCTGAGTAAAAGGGAGCAGTTATTTAGATCTCAGAGATTGGCTCCTTTTCTTCCCTTTTTTTTTTGTACTGCGCATGCTTCAGGTTTCTCTCATCTCAGTTTTTCACATCCAGAGTAGGCTTCCTAAGCTGTATGGCAGTTTCTTATAGCACAATGAAAATTTTCCTTGTTTAGAGATTAAAAAGAAATGTGCACAATTGAATGAAAAAGAGGGGGGGGACACAAAACCATGATGAATGGAAGGAAAATAACAATAACAAATGTGCAAACTCTCATATAAATAGACTACAGTCAATGCATTAGGACAGCACCATAGGATAACAGAGGATAAGGGGTGTGTGTGTGTGTGCAATGTAAATATATTAGGAAGATGAAAAACGACATGGATGAAAGGGAAGAGAGGTCAAGGGTTCAGAGGTCAGAGTTGAAACCTAAGAGTCTAAGTTAAACCCAGTCCTGCAGGGATCGCTTACAGTGCACAAAGTACTTGGGTGCTCCTTTCCTTTGCAGAGTGTTGATGATGGCGTAGATCAGCACCAGGATGCACAGCACCAGGACCAGCGGCACAGTCACCATGATGATGTTCATGGTGCGCTCCGTTTCGTCTATCTTCAGCACCACGTCCACGTCGTTTGTCTCCTTTTCCGTCCCGTCCTTGGTGTCCACCTCGTTGGTGCGATCTAGATCCTTGTCCTTTTCTTTCTCCTTGTCCTTGTCTTGGCCCGCGTCTGGGTTGAAGGGGGGTCTGTCAGGCCACTTCTTTCCCGGGTCTACGTCTGTGTCTCGGTCGGGATCCAGGTCGACGTTGCAACCCATGAAGTCTCTCAAAATGGATTTGGGGTATCCAGGCTCACTCTTCATCCTGTGGTTATCGAATTTCCAGTACTTGCTGCCTTTGTAGAAGTACGTGTAAGCTGCAGAGGGAAAACAGGATGTTAAACGAAGCCGTACAGTAAGGAAACAGAAGCTCATCACATCTCTAAGTTGAAATTATTTGCCAAATCGCAATGAATCTTAGTTATAATATTTTCATTTAAATTAATGATACATGTGTAAGACCTTCTGTTAATTGTTATAATGAGTGAGAGACCACACAGGACAAAGACAGAGGATCTTCTTTCTCACAGTGATGTCATTCTTTCCCCCTTACTCTCAACTAATTTTCCTGATCCCATTTGTCCCCCACCTCTTTCCCCTCTTCAATAGATTGAGGTTACTGGCAGTTTCCTGCCCTTCCTGCCCCCCACTCACCTCCATCATCGCTGAGGAAAGCTCCCTTGGGGGATATGGGTACTGACGTATCCCAAACACTGATTGGTTTAGGGTAGTCTCGGTCCACTGCGCGTGACTGCTCATTAAAACGCCAGTACCTAAATGGAAGGAATTAGCAAATACACCAACTATTTACTGGGAAAGCTTACTGGAATCATTTGAGACACTTTAAATGCTATTAATGCAGTAACACGTATATATTGGTACAAAAGTATTGGAATTAATCCTTGAAAGTTGACCACAGACAGAACCTACTGCTTACCTGTCTCCCTTAAACAAGTAGGTGTAGCCTGATGGTTCCCACCAGATCGCTGTCTCTATTTTGTCATAAGGAATATCCCGGCCATAATCTACCAGCTCCTGAGGATAGCCTGGCTCCAGGTTGGCCTCCCGGAAAATCCAGAACCGATCCCCTGCACAGATCAGGGGAAAGAAGAAGATGGTGAAAATGGAAAAACATAATTATGCAAGAGTTTAAAACACAAAAGGAATTTCCCTCTGCCTAACTAAAGCAATCACAGAAACTTGCAAAAACTTTAATCTTGCATTGCCGTATTGGTTTTGCTGCTTGACTGAAAACAAAAATAACCACAGCAAAGAAAAAATGTTGCCGCAACAGTTTGGGTTCGGTTGAAAAATCTGGTGACAGGACAGAACACTGCACGACATCCGAGTTGATTATACGATCGAGCTGTAGCGTTTTTTTATTATTATTTTACAGTATGGCAGACATAGTGGCACCATCCACAGGGTCGCAGTTTGATTCTTCATTCTCATTCTGAAAAAGTGCAAACTCTGCAGTCAGCATCTGGAGGAACCACTGGCTGATGCAACAGCCGCGCCTCAAATATAACAGTTCTTGCCGTCCAAGTTTTTTGGTCCCCTGGTTTCTTTCCGATGGCAGGCTTCCAAACCTAAGAAGACCTTGCCAATGACATCACTTGGCCTACAGATGTTTTCCAAATTTCTTTTCAGAAAAAAAATTCACACTCACTCTATTTCACTTCACTTTCGCCCCTAACACCCCTCCCCAATTTTGTTTATCATTGAAATCGATCAGAACTTTATCTTGACCACAGCGGTCAACAGGACAAGCAGGAAAAAAAAAAGCGAGGCATAAAAATTACTATACAGGAAGTTGCAGTTAAGTTTTCTTGTCTACGAGTGGAAGATTGCAGGAAAATCAGTTAAGGAAAAGCTCACTACTGCCAAAGCCGTTTTTCGATTTCAGCTTAATGAAGTAATAAAAAAAGAAAAAATAAGAGTACAATGCAAAAGTAAGTTAAACATTTCACTGTTTGTACCAGTGCTTTGCTGCCCAGGCAACTGTTAAGGGCGCTGTGAGGTAGAAAAAGCAATAACTAAAGAACTCTCATAAGGATTTTAGTACCAATCTATAAGTTACTCTGACACTGCAATAAAATTCTGACTAGGAGCTTCACTTTTTAGGGAACGCGTATCCTTTCGCTAACTATACCTGTAAAATTCATCAGACTAAAATGAATGGTTAATGAAGGGAAATCATAAACCAGTTTCTTTATACTAAATGACCGAATCCATTGGAGCTTTCAGGAAATAGACCTCCATTGAGCATGACGTACATTGACAAATTGGCGCGGATTTTATATCCATAAAAATGCAAACATAGATCTAACATGAGTATTCTCATAACGTGAACCTACATGGGCAAAAACGTACCTTTGAAAAAGACAAATCTACCATCGTGTCTCTCATACGCTGCATCAATGTCTCCTGGAAGACCTCTCCAAAAGTGGCCGATGGGCATGGGGTAGTTATCCAGTACTCGGTTTCTTCGGACCCTCCAGAACCAGCGACCCTAGAGGAGCAAAAACATTATGACAGAGAATGTTGTTTATTAAGGGTCCTCTTAACGGATGAGCCGACACTGCTAAACACTGCTGTATGGTTGGTCATGGTTGGTTTATAGATTGTGTATCCCATGCAACAGCTAACTGCTCTCCAAACAGTGAGGGAATACCACATGGAATTTCCTTGGTGAAATACCTACATTAAAACCAACAAACTCTAGGTCTGAGCAAGACGTCCTTGAAAAACAGCCGCTTAAAATTTCCCCATTTGCAGTCACTGAATAAACAAACGGAATAAGTACAATCTAAACTTAAATGCTGTGTACCTGTTCAACACATCAATCTAAAGATAACAGGCTACACAGTCATGACCCACACCAACCAGCAAGTTAATTCTCCTGACCTAAACTATATTTACGGCCAAGCTTTCAGCTAGCAGGCTCTAAATTTAACCCATCCGCTCCAGCAGTGTCCTTCCATGAGCCGAGACAACACTTCTTTCTTTCCACACACAGCTACAGACACATTTCACCCATAAAAAACACTTCACAGTATAACTCCCTTCTGAGGCGTGCAGAAAGCACAGATCTGTGTTTTATTAAGTGTAAACAGTAAATGATCTATCCTCCTTGCATTGCATATCTTTTGCGAGACTACGCTGAGCTTTGCAAATGTAACTCAGCTGGTCAAACTCATCTAAATCCAGAACAAGAAATTACAACCAAGTCATAGCCAACTGCAAAATAACAAATCGGCTTTCAGAAATCGCCTGGAATATCGTGTGTTAAATTAGGCTTTGGTTTGGCTGGTCACATGTTGGATACCAGTTTTCATTTGAGTTACTGGCCTTATAAAATGCTAATTATTCATGTAAAGGAGAAAACTTGTTAGCAGCTTATGCCGCAGGAAATCACCCAAACCTTTATAGGGGGAATTTCCTCGCATTTCTTTACACGCTGCAAAGCCAAGAAGAGATGGTGGAGTTCTTGGACTGAGACTCATACCTCAGACTTCAACCACTTGATGTTAAGAGCAAACAGCAGGACTTCCCGACTGACCAAAAGTCATTTTCGATTTTAGAAGTCTAGAATTTAAACGGTTTAGCGTATTTGTGAAAAAATGACTTCAAAATACTTATACTACTTAAACTATAGCTGTAAAAGAGATCTTCTCATTGCTGCAATGAAATAGCAAAAAACAAAACAAAACAATAATCAACAAGTGAAGATCATATGACCTAATCCTTGTCATTCCAATTAGAAGGGAACAGTATGAGGAAGACACCCTGACAAAACAAGAAAGCAGCTTCTTTTATAAAAAAAAGGGGGGGGGGATCACATGATGGAATGATCTGACCAAGGAACGTCTAAAACAGCAGATGAATCCTCAGCTAAAGCCCCAGAGAAGCTTAGCTCCAGTTATGCGTTCAGATCAGGGCCATAACTTGCCCCTGTATCCTGTGGATCTCCTGATCAACTCCAGAGCCCAATGATACATAAACTACTCTTTTATGGCCCATAACTGAGCCCAGCACTGGGGTTTTATAGGCCATAAGCCCTCTGGAGGCTTATTGAGACCAGGCCTGAAGCCTCTGCCTGGTCCTCAGGTGCAGCTGGAACAGATGGAACTCAACAATCTTTTTGAGCTATTACTATGAGAACTTGGATTCAGTGGAACAGGACTAGCAGGGTCCTACTGAGAGCACAGGGCCTCATTTTTCACCCAATTTCCTACCTGCTTAACTGGCTAACAACTTACTGTATGCTTGTCAGATCCTATTACATACTAGATTAACGTCAGACACATTCTTACACACACACACACAATAAGCATACAATCACAGAGTATGTGTGTAGCACATGGCAGTGACTCCAACTCACTTTGAAAACAAACATCTCTCCACGGAGCACAGTGACCGTATCAAAATTGCCCTCGCAGATGTTGGGGCCATACTGATCCGGGCGGTCAGTGGTGCGTGGTTGGTCTGGACGACGTGGTGGGGCTCCTGGTGGGTTCTTAGGCTGGTTGGGCCGGCGAGGGGTCACGGTGGGAAGAGCCTGAGTTGGGGAACTGTTAGGTGGTCCTACAGGGAAATGATAAGAAGATTCAAAAAACATGACATTATAATAAAATGGATAAAAGTAAGTTGGACGCTGCATTCTTATGGGAAACAGTCCTAAAGCTGTGGTAGCACAGCGGGTATGCGGCATGCTGTGGAAACAAAACCTCTGCTAAACTAACACTGATGCAGAAAATGTCAACGACCAACTAGACATTTGTGCTTCAAAGTCAAGTCATCCAAACACAAATTAGCCTCACCCTCAGCATCACCACCACAAAGATAAATCTACCATCCCTAAAGCAGCATGAAGAGAAACATTTCAAATGACACTAGATCAGAGTTAATAACATAAATTGTGGCGACTACAGAAAAGAAACTGTGGTGTATTTTACTGTTGCAGCTTTGGACTCGCACAATCATCCTCAATGTTTCTTCAAGGAGGGCTCGTTAAGTAGTTCATGAGCTCGGATTAGATACGGTTGGTACAGGAAGGTTTGGATAGTTAATGGTCCTGGCTTTCTAAAGAGGTATTACATGGAACTTACAAAGCTTCCCCCAGAAAGTCAAACCAAAGTATCCAGTTCTGGAAGCTCATTGCTCTGTCGAGATTCAATCTTTCATTGCTCCTGATCCACCTGATCCGAGTTACAGACGGCTTGACTATCCAGAGCATGGGCTTTACAAGGTATATAGGAAAGTAGTTGTTCAGTGGTTAAGACTACTTGGTTGGACAAGTTATTGGAAGTGTGTGGGTTTAAATCCCAGGACCACCAAGCTGCACTGCTGGGCCTTTGAGCAAGACCATTAACCCTTAACTGCTCATTTGTATAAATGTAAGGGCATCTAACACATACTAAATGTTAATAAGGTGTGTGTGTTTAGGGGGGAGGGTTTTTTTTCAAGGCAGTGGTCCTCTAGAGATTAAGTTAAGAACTCCTGCCTTAGAAAACGTAATGGAACCTGTTCTGTTAATGGATTTGACACAACAAAATATTGAATTATCTTGATTACCATAGATCCGCTGGATGCCTTTGAGATCGTCCTCAGGAAGCTGGAAGTTCTCCGTGTCCATCCACTGGTAGAAGGGAGCCATAATAGCCAAAGGATTATTGGAGTGCTCCAGACCTAAAGCATGACCCAGCTCATGCACTGCTACCAGAAACAGATCATTTCCTGCAAAGGAAAGTGCAGATGGATGGAAGGATGAAGAGATATAAATTAAATAATGTTAATGAAATGCAATTTGGTGTGTCGGTAAGCCGTAATAAACTGCTGCACTGTAGAGATGATACAAGGATTAATTGTGATGCAATAACTCTTCACGGACGCAGTACCATGCTCTCAGCTAAAAATATTCTTTACTTAGAGCTATTATTAGGTTATTATTAAGTTATTATGCTTCCGATACATGATACAGATTAGATTTCAAGTCCACCTTTATAACTGTATAAGCAGTTTATGTTACTCAAAGGAGAGGTCTGGTAAAGCTAGCTCCTCCTATAGTGGGACCAGAGCACTTGCTACCAGAAGAGCAAGATTTCTGTTTGGGTAAGGGCCAAGTGCTTGCCTTTTAGTTACAGATTGGTGTTAAAAACAGGGAGGCACTCAAACTGCTCTTTGTTCGAGACCTCGGTTGTCTTTGTGACCTCGGGTCAAACGGCACGATGCTGGAGTAAAGTGAAGAGGGAGGAGTAATGGGTTGGAACGGCGCATCCTGAGTTCTTATTCAGGCATGTCAGCATTTGTGAGTGTGTGTGTGTGTGTGTTTGGGCTGCATGTGGGTTTGGTGTAGGACATTTGTAATACACAGATGGTGAAGACGGTAATGATTTATAGAAAAGTCTATAAAGGCAGCGCACTCTCTGACCGCCTTGAATCATATTCCGTCTCCATTTTGCAGCTGTCAGATTGATTTGTGAACCTAATTCTGAGCAAATGGGTCTCTGTGATTCCTCTGTTGTGATATCAGAAAGAAAAAAAAAATCTATGAGTAATGACTTCCTCCATGTTCATCAGTGTGATCCGAGTGTTAAGCGTCTTTATAGGACTTATGAGCTCACTGAGAGATGCTTGTTCAGGGATTTTCAGGGACACCATGATATTAGAGCTAATAGCTTTCGACAAGTAGGAGGAGCGCTAAAATGGTTGTTCTAATGGCCTCAGGCTGCTAAATCAATGATGTCTTTGACAGAC
The DNA here is from genome assembly GCF_019097595.1 of Hemibagrus wyckioides. Lineage (NCBI taxonomy): Eukaryota > Metazoa > Chordata > Actinopteri > Siluriformes > Bagridae > Hemibagrus > Hemibagrus wyckioides. Next base: position 6,384,650 of record NC_080719.1, read on the forward strand.
TAAGGATCGGGTGGGCACGGATGTGTGTCCAACATTTGCCACTGAAAGCCGGTTTTGTCTAAGGAACAGGAATGATGATGGTCAAGACAATACGGTGCATAGCTGTGACAGTAACTGCGACGACTGGCCACAAAGGAAACCCTGTGGGCTGTAAAGCCAGTGGAATCTGCCTACTTTAATCAAAATGTTAAATACACACCCTTTTGAAGTCGTGTCCAAGTTGTACTATGGCATGGTGCTTCCCCATGAATGATAATTATGCTGAGCCAATTCAAATTCTTGCTGATAAGATCTCACTTGCTGGGCGCATGATAGCGCCTCTAATTACCAAAAGTTCAGCTCCGTTCTGTACTTCCGACACGTTGGGTACGACAAGTATTCAGTAAACAGCAAAAGAATTTTTTGTCTGCCTTTATCTTTGCCATGTGACTCCAAATGAAGGCAGGAAAGAGGGGGAAAAGACAGAGACGCCTTTGTGATGTAATCTTGACGATCACGTCACATGCAAAAGCATCTGGAGGAAAATCAAATCTCGACCATTCAACAGGATGGTGGAACTAAATCCTCTCCTTATTATATTTTACTAGAAACGAACATTTCTGATGGAAACAGTTTTCAACAAACACTGCACACACACACATGAGAGATTTTACAACCAAAAATATCCATTTTCCAGCATGGATTTATGGAAATCGGGTCATCTGAGCTCTGGGCTGCACACAATAACTGGCTAATGAGTACACAAGTCTTTAGGCGTCAAGAGTAAGCAAGACAAAAAACACCGCTTATAAAGTCAGACCTTTCTCTCACTCACAGCATGTGGGAGCTGGCAGTGGGAACTGTTGTGATGTAACTCGGCTATTTTGTAATTTTATAGACATTGTAGTAAAGAGCAAAAAGAAACCAGCCTGGAGAATAAAACAAACTAAACAAATTCACATGGGTTAAATAATAAGGGGAAATTTGTTTGCGTGTATCAGAAGTCATAAAATGGGCAGAATGATGGTTGTAGTGGACTCGGTATACTAATGGTAATTGTGGGGATTTTGAAAGGTCACTGGTATATTGTAAACATATATTACAATGCGGAGGTTTTTTGAGATGGTTTATAGGAACCTTGCTGACTCACCTTGCAAATTCTCATTTCCAATTGTCCATGGCTCGTCTGAGTCGAAGTGCGTGTCACCGCCCATCCCTGGACCAGGGAAGTAGGCATGTGCCAAGAAGCCTCCCTCGCCATCAAACGGGGAGCTGTCACCGTGGAAACCAGAGGCGAAGAAGATCATGATGTCAGGTTCCTTTCGCCGGCCATATTTGACCTCCAAATAGGGAATCTCTTCGAACGTCAGAGGGGTTACCTTCTCCCACACCTTGAAGGCCATACGAATGGCTTCGTAGGAGTTGTACTCCCCAATCTTAGGAGTATAGTTTTGTATACTGTAAAATGAAAAAAATGTCAAATGAAAAATCTTGGATTGGGTTCATTTTCTCACTTTTCGCAAAGTATGTAGTTTCTTCTAGATAGATACCTAAAGGTCAAGTGGGTTTTGTCCCACTTGTGGCCAGTGAGGGCATAACGTTTCCTGCGAACATTAGTCTTGATTTGACCCCCGAACTTATCCGGAACCCCACAGCGAGGCTTCCTCATGGCTCTGAAAGACAAAAAATGGAAAAGGTCAACCAGGTCATTTCTAAGTTTAATACACTCTTAGGATAAAAGGGATTCTCATGGGTTCTGAGCTATCTAAAGTTATATTTTGAATCCTCTTTAGTAGTTAAACACTGTTATAGGGTTCAACATGGATCCTTTAAGATGCCCTTATAAAGAAAAGGACCAACTGGAATTCCTTTTTTTTTTTTTATGTAGCAGGCATTCAAAGTGGCTGGACTATGAACGAAGAGGCTTCTTCAATGATCTTTCAATGTCTTCATGCTGTACGTCAAAGTGGTGCTGAGGATTTGCCTTGATTTACCACTATTAGACAATGTTTCTTGGTTCAATTATCCCGCCATGCTAAACCAATTCGAGTTTTAAAGTCCCTGAGCTGTGCAGTAATGCTCTAGTAAATACTTTAGTAAATGACTGGCTCTGGTGAGGGGTAAAATTATGGGAAGCACCAGTGACAAGAATTGGACCCTATGCAGCCAAGCCAACAGAACAGTTTTAATTACAGTAATAAAAGCTGTAAGAGTCTTACTTAATAGTTGCTGGATCCATCTCTCCTGTGACCTCCAGGCCGTAGAATCTCTGCATGTCACTGATGGCATTGGATAGGATTTGAGCCGATCGCATAGTGGACATCTGCCTACTCGCCTGAGGGAGGTATCCATACAGCCGGAGCCAGGACTGACAAAAGTGAAACAGAGAGAAATTTTACACCACAATGATCATCCAGCTCAAGTGTCACAGACTTTAATAGCTTGAAAAAGCAGAAGTCCAGATTGTGCGTGAGAAGACTGTATTACAAAGTGTGCCACACCTGTTATGCTGAGATATTTAATACAGCTCCAGATTGGATGATAATGTCATGGCAGAAGTGGTTACACATTGAGGGAAAGGCACCACCAGCTGGGGAGGTCATATTACTAGTGAGCCCAAAGTGAAGGCCAGTATGGGGTTTTCCATGCAGCTTGACCAAAATGTAACACCAGACAAAAAGACTTCTATCCGCATGTGTTTATTGATCAATGGGGATTGTCCAGCTGAACAGTCCACAGTCGATGATCAAGCTAACTGATAGGATACGCAATACAGCTAGAGAAAATCCCTTACTGGATGGGTCTTATTGGTTCACTGAGATTGGACAGTTCATTTGGTGTAATGACTTGGTGCATGGTCGAATGTTGCCAGATGCATATGTGGGAGTTTGGGTTCCCAATGGCAAAAAGAGTCTTGTGATCATAGTAATAGGAAATGATGGTAGAATTAAAAGTTTTGATTTGGCTCTGTAGTGCAATGTAGGTGGCGTGACCCAATTAGACAATTAGTCAAATTACATAATTAAACTTCCATGTCATTATTCCTTCCCTGTGGTTATAGTAATTAGGCCTTCCGGGCCAGCTCTGCCTCCATGCATACAACAGTGTCCAGACATTTCAGAACGACCAACAACTGTACAAACAACTGACAAGTACTTATAGAGTTTATATTACACATCTCTGGCTTTCATTACTTCCACTTCCATTTACTTGACAGTACACACCAGACAATAAATTAGGATAAGTTTTAAAACCACAAATCTCAAACTAAAGGGGAAAAAAATATACAAAAAGGCGTTTCCTTGTCTACTGAGTCACTGGACTATTCAGTCAAACCATTCTGAAAGGTTCTCTTGGGCCTGAATTATTTTCCATTTTTATTTGTTAGAGCATTTTTTTTTTTCCAAAATACTAAATATCCAAAATATATGTTCAATCTATTTTATTGTAACATTTTCTTAAAACAAGTCCAAAAAACAGCACAGGAAACAGTAACGGATTCGGAACAAATGAGCCACCAAAATGCTGTGTCTAAACCCAATCAGAGGGGCCACCAGGGCAGCAACAAAGGTGCATTGCTTTAAACACAGTTTGTGATTTTTATGGCCTGCGTCCCACCTCTGCATGAGCTGGCCTTAATTATCACAAGGTTAATGGAGATGTCCCACTGGACTCTGGAGGTTTTGGGGGTCACCTCCTTTATAATGACCCCTCTTTTCCTGCACTGGGAACACAGCTTCTGCGTGGTTATCTAGCCTGAACTTGCTTTCCTTCACCATGGCTCCAGAAGAGACAGGCCTTTGTACCCCTTCTGTGTTTTGTAGACAGCTGAATAGATGGCCCTGTTTCTGGGCACAGCCAGCAGGGAAACCCCCCATAGCTGCCCTCTGGAGTGTGGAGTCGTCTCGTCCTCTCCCCCTTCCTCACACAGAACTCAACCCACAGCAGGGCAGACTGGCCGCCTGTCTGTTTAACTGTTGCTTTCCATCCAGATGGTTTCGCCTGATTTAATTCACATTTTTCTTACTTGTATTCAAAGTGCTTTTCTAAATTACTTGAAACACCTTTGCTTGTCCTGCCATTAATCTCCTGAATAAAGTTCAACTTAATTAAGGCAGTTTTACCCCGTGCCATTTTAGCAGTTTGTCAAGATAATTGCTTGTCACATACTACAAAATGATCCTGGTAAAGTCTTCTATAATTCTGTAATGGACTGTGAGATAACATGTGTTCTCCATGTCAGATTATTTGATAGAGAGCGTCTAATGAGAGATCTGCAATTAAAGAAAATGGCAAGGATTTGGCAAGTCATCAATCAACACAATCTTTGGGCACAATGACACTGAATAGGATGTCCCATTATGTGTTCTAGGACCAACAATCTCAAATATCATACAGTGTAAACCTGGAAAAAATAAACGACAAGAGCTGCATACTACTTCATACTACTTCAGTGCAATAGATAATTGAATTTTGCAGCATTTTCACAATGATTAAGTCTTTTACGTTTAGCATGCAGCATGTGATTGAATGGAAGAGACAAATTCAATTATTTATTTATTTTGTCTTGAAACAAGCTAGTTAGTTGGCTAACACCTTATCTAGTTACGTCACATGACTCTGGCATGAACAGAAGAATCTGAAGTAAAGACTAGCAGAAAGGAGATGAATATTTTTATTTGATTTATATGATTTTGAATGCCTTGAAACAACATTCTCCCAAATGTTATTTAGTCGATTTCTAAAAAGAAAACTACATTTTTACTTTTAATTCAAAACCAAACTTTAGAAAGAAGTCATTCAAGAATCTTGCACTGACAAAAATACTACTTAATTGTACCTTTTCTTGTTGTTGTAGTGGTTACAATGGTACATATTTGGTACCTTTAATATGTCTTTCACCTTAAGACTAGAGAATCCTTTAGGTTGGGAGGTAGATTCCCTAGAAAGTATGCCCCAGTAATATGGAAAGGTACAGAATAGTATGCCTTTTTTCTGAAAGTGTGTATTATAAATAGCAGTTCAGTAACTATTCAGAACAGCAGGAGCAGCTCTTGTCCTTTCCCGTTGTGTTTTCCCGTTGGGTAGTGGGGGGGAAATGATGAATAGCCACGCTGTGTGGGACACACCTTGCTCCATGGATAAGTTCTGTGTTCCTCTGAGTGCTACATGGCCCTAAGGGTGTGGGGCTCCTGCCGGCCCAGTGGGAAGCCGGTGATACTGACTCCAAGATCCCTGCTGGGTTATAAAAGAGCACTAATTCCCAGGTTTTATTCAGCACACATCTCTGTCTGGCTCTCCCAAGAGCCCTGGGAATTATTTCTGATAGGTATTTATGGTAGGGAGGTGGAATAAAGGCAGCACTCCAGCTCTGAGAAGGAGATGTAAAAAGGGCTGCTTTTAAGCAGAGAACGCATTTCAGTGCCATCACAGGATCCTCTGCCGTGCATACAAAGCAAGTGGCAGGCGAGAGCCAGCGAGCCGGTTACTCCTTCAAAAGGACCTTAAGAGTCACTTGCATTACCGGGTCCTTCAAGAGCAGGGTGCTGTAAAACGACTTTAATTCAGTGCGTGTGTGTGTGTGTGTGTGTGAGTGTCCAGCACAATGTCAGCCAAAACTCTAACGACTGGAAAGCGCTTTTATTCCTGAGGTTTGGGCGCACGCCATATTTCTGGTCATTAAGTGAGAGGGGGAGGGAGTGGGAGCAATCAAGATCAAGTGAAAAAGCAAGTGGAAGATGGAAAAACAGCGCAAGAGAGAGACGCAAAAGTAGCATAAAGGAAGAAAGAGAGTTAAAAATGACAGCAAAAAAAAAAAAAAGTTATTGCGGTGCCACACTTCATAGTGAGCCAAGGACCAGCAGTGATTGACACTACTATCACAATGACACAACTATCACAGGCCTGGGAATGTTAGAATGTGAGACTGGTCACTAATCCCACATGTGCTCATGCTTTTAGCAGATGTAACGCGGATGTTCTTTAATACAAATGCAACAGAGACTTGTTTAACCATGAGGTTAAAAGGCCAAGCAGGGTGAATCAGGAGCCACCGATTTACTGATATTTTGGCCAGATCAACTGATGCATGCTGTGCAATGAAATGTGTGTGATACGGACTGATGTTAGGCAGATCACGCACATGAAAACAGGACACGGTCTATCTTAAAGCATGCTATCATAATGCATGTGACTTGGCCATAGAAGCTTGCAGAGTGTCAGACTATCTGGTGTCACCTAGAAGAGGACAGGTTCCCACTCGAGTCTGGTTTCTCTTCAGGATTTTCCTCATGTCCTCTTGGGGAGTTTTTCTTTACCACGGTCACCTCTGGTTCGTTCATTAGGAATCTAAAGCTACAGCTACTTTGTGAGGATGGCTACAACGCTACTTTATGTTAATGTCTTGCTATACAAACAAAACGGAATAGGTATTGGCTGATATTAAAAGATCGGAAATCCCTTATTATAAATTCGATAACCTAATGAGTGATTTGATGCATAGAGAAAAATTCACCTTTGCACCCGTAGATGCCAGTCTCGATAAAATAAAAAAATCTTGTAATTAAATAAAAATTGGAATGATTCAGTCGTTTCGTTTCAATCGGTCCAAAGAAATATCCACACTGAAAACCCTATGATAAGTTGATGGAATTGGCCTCAAACAGACAAAGATGGAAATGAGCCACAAAGACCCTGCAAGTGGTAACAAGGGTCACTTAGTTGAACCAGTGAGAATGGCAAGGCAAGGTAAGGGTTAACAGCAGAAACGGACAGAGACTGGCCTTCAGGAAGTGATACAGTCGGCTCCCTGTGTACTACAGACCTCATAAACCCTCCCTGCCCGCCTACATCTCTCACTGCTCCCTCTTTCTTTTTGCATCTCTCTCAGATACAGTCGGCCAAAGACAAAACATGTCATTGTTGCTCCTCAGCTGCCTGGGAGCCCTGCAGCCCAAATCATCCCTCTCTGTTTCTGTTTGTGGATTCGGAAAACAGCTGTTGCATTCACTAATCACCATGCAGCCGAAATGAGCAGTCCTGAGACAGACTCACAGCCTCCATTGCCCTGGCCTTTCCCTTTCTAACACTATCACAGGCCAAGGAATCGACTTCTTCTGGTAACAAGGAGACGACTTCTGAAGCAAAAGGTTAATGTGTCAAAGCAGATTCTGTCTTAGCAACTGCTAATTCTTATTGTTATCAAGTCTCTCTCTTATTGAGAGATGTGGACAGCACAGCTGAGACAGAAGCCTAAGCCCTATCTTTAGATGTGACCTTTAGGGGTTCTGTGAAAATGACAATAGCCACACGGCCCAAGAATTCACTAATGCTCCAGGAGCCCAGTAAGAGGAGACGTCTTCACATAAATCCAGCATGGCTTTTAAGCTTGTCTTTTTTCCTCCCCCACTTTTTGGTTTGTCTGATCCACAGCTCTGAGAAAGCCAGACAAGGTGGGATGATGTCCTGCTGGGGTTGTCAGCACATCCTGAAAGCTTGACCTGCGTGGCATTGTCAGGAGACTTAATCACAGAAATGTTTGTTTAGTAAGCTGAGCCAAATGGACATTATGGCAGCTTAAGTAAACAGGCATACCTTTAAGACTCCTTTAAGACTCTCAGTCACTGGAGCAGTCCTGCACGTCAAGGGGACACACAATGCTTGGGATGGATCAGGCTCTCTACACTGTTCACACACTCCACTACAGAATTAGCACTATGGCCTGCATGGGCTTGTCTGAATCAATGTGAAAAAGTTCACTCTTCCCCAATCTGTCATAATCAGCTTCAGATGTTTATTCTTTCTTGATTGCACCCTTAAGCATTTTCATCTTTAAGCTCAGAGACACAGATGCTGAAATACGGATGGGGAAAATAATTGTTCGCTCTTGAGCAATTCAATATTAATGGATACGTTACAGACTTTTATACACAATTACATATTATTTGTGATACAGACTTCAATTTGTAATTGAAGACTGTAAATAGTGCCCAAAATCTATTATGAATAGATGAATAGATAGCGGTACAAAGTAGGAGAGCAACCCAAAAACTCGTTTTCATTTTTATCCAAAATAAATTTCAACTGAAGAAGGACTGAAATGGAAAATGAGACAAGTGCTGATCAATTTGATTCGTTAGTGTAACTAAAGATGGGTATGGAAAGACAAATACTCATTATATCCTTTTTATCAATATCATTTCATCATATCATCCTGCCCTGATTAAGCGCAATCTTTCTGAATGATGAACCAAATAATATAAAGTAGAAAAATAGCATAATGTACAAACGTTTCCCCATTTGATAAGCCTCTTCTCAGTACATTACTTATGTATGAATGCAGCTAAGTGCATGTCCAGAAGCTAGACCACTAGCTAAGTGCACGTCTAGCATGCCTCTGATAGGAAGCAGACCGTCAGCTCATAGAGATGTATGCACACAACTGGAAAAAGTCCTTATTAATAAACCTCATTCACTTCCTGCCAATAATCTCATTGCAAACAGAAGCAACATATTGCAGGAAGTCCATACATGGCATCTGAGGGAGAAATTACAGAGGTCTAGTATGAGTATGACACAAGCTACTATTTAAGCCATCCTCCATCACTGTCGGTTTTAATCAAATTGAAGCTCACCAACGTGCTGTACAGGAAAGTGATGTCAACTAAAAGATGTGTTTGTGTTTCGGCGGCGATCTATTTTTTGATGACAATCATTGAGAGTTCATGTATTGTCTGACTGAATCAATTTCACAGTGATGTCTGCACACTTGTGGGAGTTTGGAGAGACTAGGTTGTGTATTCCTGTCAGTTCCCCTGCCTGTGAGCCAGGCCACTAATGACAGGGAGCCAACCACACTAGTCCTCTTATGCACAGGGTGGTAGACCATGAACAAACCCACACTTCACACGCCGCCACCGGGAGATACAAGACATTTTCTGGTTTCCAGTTGTGCAAAAATATTTATTCACAAACCTGTGATTAAAAATAAATGCAACGGATCGCATGACTAAAGACGATTCCGTCATCATACTCTTTCAGAACATCTAAGTGTACTACAGACAAGACATTTCTGTCAGGGTGAGGACAGAAAACACAGAAAGCGCAAAACAAATAGATGTAGAGGTGTGGCTAAACAGGATACAGACACACACACACACACACACACACACACACATACATACACAAACATGCTTTGTAAATGTTAAACTGGTATAGTGAACAGAATGAGTAGGTGGGTGCAGTTTGGGGGTAAAGTCCATGCATTATCTCTCTCACACATGGACAAACAAAACTTTTACCTTTTTCTCAGTTACACAATTATATACACTTTACTGCTCTCAGAAATAAAGACACCTAACTGCACTTGTTCTTGCCACTGTGGTGGTATCATCAAGGGAACAGGTTTTGTATCTACAGTAGGTACTTTGAAATAATTTAAAGTAAATTCTACCTACTAATTATAAGCCAATTAAAGGTACAGGATAGGTCTAGAAATTCAAAATAGAAAAAATAAAGCCAGAACCTGAGCAAGGTTTATATATATATATATATATATATATATATATATATATATATATATATATATATATATATATTTATATATTAGGCACTTGTTCACACAGATGATCGCACAGAACATGACAAAACTATTTAGGAACAGATCAAAACAATCTTGAGGTCCAGTAAGAGTTACCTCTGCATTGAAGTCATCATCTCCAAATGTGAGTGTCCCGCACAAAAGAAGCACCAGGAATGAAGGAACCAGTGTCCATCTCCAGAGCATCACATGCCAAAATGATGCCATGCTCACAATTCTGGATCAAAATTTATCTATCTTGTAGGATGCCAGATCTATCTTGTAGGATGCCAGATCCTCAAAGATGAGTCTAAATGATCTCGAGTCCCCTCGTTTAAAAACTTGCAAAAAGACCTTCAAGTCTACAAAAGCTGCATTGCCCTGAAGCTGTGCACTGTCCCCTGCTCGCTTCTCCCTTGTTCCTCTACTCCCAAGTATCGAATGCTGGAAACGTTTCTTGTGCGCGAGCTGACACTCAAGCAGGTTTAAATGACCGGAGGCAATAGGTGTAGTCGAGTTGCGAGGGGTTGGACCCAAAACTCAAAGAGGTCCGCTTCTCTGGCACAAGTTTCGTGGGGATCATATCATATCCCGCGGGTGTGTCCACGCCGCGTTTATTCCTCCTTTTTCACGTGCACGCACAAGCCTCGGTTGCAGTCACACGTCCGAGCGAAACGTCAGTTCGAGGTGCGATCCAGATCCCGCCTTCCTCGGACCAAGGCGGGCACACACACACACACACACACACAATTCCCCCGACTTGAAAACATAAAGTGCGTGACGTCAGTTCCGTCCACTTCAAAAAGAAGAGTAGGTACTGATCTTTCAGGTGTTCGCCGCAGGCTATGCCTCACGTGCGTTCATGGCTTTGTTGCTGGTTTAAAGATTTTTTTTCAGGTTTTCAGGACCGGCTCGTGGATCTCACCCACGTGTGTGTGTGTGTGTGTGTGTGTGCGCGTGGAGGAGGGGCGCGAACAGAAGCGGATGTCCATGGGTAATCTATTCACCCCCTTCTCCGTTCACAGTGCAATCATACACCATCCACTACCGGCAATTCTTAACATTTCACCCACTAATAAATGAAATGCACATATACAATCTCTAGTGTGCAGCTGACCAGCAACACACTATGACAAGATAGTTTATTATAGCTTATTAACTCTTATTACATTGTTTGCTTATACATTGTCGTTTCTATAGTAACAGCCTATGCGCGGTCCATTGTGAAGAGTCTCCAGTGTCAGTGATTTGTAACAGTAAGGTTTTACCCACAGGGAATTCCTCAGGACTTTTCATTTTTCCTGGTTACACAAGCAGCATATATTTTTTTCTTTTCATTCTATTCTATTAACTTCAAGACATAGAGGTTATTGCTGTTATAATGTAAGTGATAACATGAACTAACTTAACATGTATCTCAGACTTTGCCACATTTTGATTTAAAAGCTAAAAATTGTTGGCTAATGGCTGGGGTGTAAGCGGAAACTCAAGTTTTGTATTGTTTTTTGCTGCACCATGGTCCGGGAGGAACATTGTTTTGCTGTACCAGCTATATATGGTTGAAATGACAATAAAGACAATGAACTGACGTGCTTTGAAAAGGATACTCTCAGGATATGCTGTTATTGGACGTTAATCATAAAAAAAAAAGAATATAGTTACTGTTTTAATCACACTATCTTGTTATTGATTATTTTCCTATAACAGGATGTGGTTTATTCCTTACATTATTACTCACTCGAGTTCATGCACACTGTGTTATCTCCCTCTCCTCATCCGTCACTGTAAAACAACTACATGACAGCAGCTGAACCAATATTATTAGACTAAGACCATTCTCAGCCCAAGAGTAGATATGCTGAGAGTGCTTGGGTTTTTTTTTTTTTTTACACACCCCAGCATCACTGCTGGGTTGAGACCAATCCACCAACCACAAAAATCCCCAGCATCCTGTAATCAGAAACCAATGATGAATGCAGAGATAATGATTAACACACACTGCACATGGAAAACATTAGCTTTTGTCTTTTATAGGACAGTTACAAGAGCAATAAGGAAGGTGTGTCTAATTAGTGAAATTAGATGCCACTCATTCCGGTACAGCATGCATCCATGTCCTGTAGAATATCTGATCCATTTTCATCGATGGACAGGGTAAAGAGTTCGACAAATTGTGTACGGTGGCAAAAGTGATGCAATAACTATGCAAAGCAAGAGACAAAACATAGCACTTTGTCTTCATTTTAGGTAACCGAATACCAAAAGAGAAGGTTTTAGGAGTTGTAAAGAACACCCACTCATGCTGTGTTGATGGTGATGCATGTGATAGGGAACGCATTTAAAAACAAAACCAAAAAACAAAAAGCTGCTGACAAGTTCAGCAAACACAGGAGACAAGTGTCTCGGGAGAATGATGGAATCTTAACGCCTGTCAGCACAAACACATTAAGTTGCTTTGCAAATACTGACTCAGACACAAACACACACCCACACACACACACACACACGCTTTGATCCAGAACATTGGAGATGAAGGTGTGCATACCTGCAGGGTTTAAGACAGGAAGGTTCTCAACAGTTCAGTGAACTCACAATTACTAAAGTCCCTGAGCTCAATGTCACCGAAAGGTGACCATAAAACAAACTGTTTCAATAAAAAAAAAAATTTTAAAAAATCATTTGCATTATCTCTGTCATGTATTATTAACTCAAACCTGCTCCACAAGATTCTTGACTAATAACTTGGGGAAAATTAACGCTGACAAACCTTTTTTAATCTGCACATTTTAAACTCATTATCTTTAAAATGCTGCATGAACCATGAACCAGTGCTTGTTCTGTAGGTCTCACACCTGTATAACGTCTCCATATGGCCGGACAAACAGAGCCAGCTGTGAGCATTAAAAACCTGATGCCGTGTGACCTTCTCGTCGGTGAATGTATGTGATGTTGATTATCCTACATCTTTTAAAGCAGGAGTGTGAGGCTCCAGTCCAGCAGGCCACAAAACTAGAGAGTTTTGCATCTTGCTTCATGTGATTTAGCACATCAACAACTTAGCAAGAAGTCCAGTGACTGAAATGCATGTTATAAGAGTAAAAATTGGCGAAAGAAAGAAAGAAAGAAAGATTTACGTACAATTTAGTATCTGGTGAGTCCAACCCTGATTATTTGACTTAATGTCAGAGCACCCCCTACAGGCCAGAGTGGGCATTTACTCCACTCGTAATTGACAAATGAGAAAGCAACGTGAATTTCACGTAGAACTTGTGTAGAAACTACTCTTTTTACCAGTACACTGACCTTTCCTATCATGATGAACAAAAGGAATTGTTTCTTGATGGTAGCTCAAGTGGTTAAGGCTCCGGGTCGTTGACCAGAAGACTGGGGTTCAAGCCCCAGCACTACCAAACTGCCACTGTTGGGCCCTTGAGCAAGGCCTCGAATCCACCCTGCTCCAGGGGTGCTGTATCATGTCTGACCCTGTGCTCTGACCCCAACCCCCAAGGATGGGATATGCAAAGAAAGAATTTCACTGTACAGTAATGTATCAATGCAAGTCTTATATAAAATTAGTAAGGATGTTGCTGGTTTTCAGTATGAGAAAAAATATAATGGTACCTTTAAAGGTACACAATAGGTCCTTAGGGTACAATTATGTTCCCAAAATGAGTTATAAAGTTTTGGCTCCAGCGACGGCCACTTGTACCTTAAAAGGTACCTTAACAGTTTTGTACCTTTCTTTCTGAGAGTGTACAGACATACATATAAATTCAGATTAATTTTCAGTTTATTAAAATGCATTGTTTGTATCCATGCATCAAGTAAAATGTATTTATCACCTCTAGGACTGGCATTACTGCAAAGAGTTCATTATCAACCACGTTATTAACAATTTCCTCCTTGATACCTGCTGCTACTTCTTGGATTTTTTTTCTAAATACGGAAAAGCCAACATTATGAAAAAGCAGTTCCAAGAAAAACAATTTGATTATTCAAACACAGTTTAGCAAGATAAGGCCCTGTATGTCTGGAGCCATTGTACAGACTGTCATTAGTATATGCAAATGAATGCTATAACAGGTTAATGAGACATAACACAAATTAGATATCTGTGATCTTTCCAACTGAGCAGGTTTACTTACTTCATTTAACTATCCGAAGCGATTTCTATACATAATCGCAGATTCTTTTTTAATTTAAATGAGATTTTGGTAAGTTTACGCTTTATGATTTTGTGTGTGTGTGTGTGTGTGTGGTGTTCATGAGCTAAGTGTTATGAGGCTGATGATTGGCAAGATTCAGTATTTTATCCATTTTTATAATCACCACAGAAACAGGGATTCGTTTTTCAAAATTGTGTTATCTGTATTCTTATATATTTTCCAACTATTCTTGTTCTTATTTTTGGTGTTTATTAAGCTGGGTCATGGTTTTTTAATTCGGTTTGATTCATTCATGTGTTCATCTTCTTATATTATAGTTATAAATAGTTATAGACATTATATTGTCTTTCTATGCATAGTGGAGAGCTGCTGAAATGAAACTCCTCTGCTTTATGGTTCTGCTGATCTTTGGAGTCAATTCTGATGGCAGTGAGGAATGTAAATGTACCATTATTTAAACAAATTATCAAATGCACATCTAAGACAAGTTCTTTCTTTCTTTCTTTCTTTCTTTCTTTCTTTCTTTCTTTCTTTCTTTCTTTCTTTCTTTCTTTCTTTCTTTCTTTCTTTCCTTTTTTTTAGTCTACACTGTTAACTTTATGTATTTTTTTTGTTTGTATAGGTTCTAGTAATGAGAACTATTTTGTCTACAACACCACAAAATTGACAATTTTCGAAAAACTGAACACATTAGAATGCGTCTTGGAAAACGATCAGTGTTATGTCGAGTGCACCTTTGTCAGTCTCACTCTCAACTTAAACATAATGCAGGTAAACCGAAAAAACGAGACTGAAGAATATGAAGAAAATGATCAAATCATAATTGTCTTCAACGACGGTAAGCCACAATCCGACTCGTCCTGAATAAGTTTGCAGTTTCTGGTTTTAAAGGAACAGTTCGATTATTTAATTGTTTTTAGTAATGGTCATTGTGTTGTCTGGGGGTCTGTCTCTTTGTTGTTTTGTGGTTCTCTTTGGTTTTATTTCTGTTTTTTTTTGTTTTGTTTGTAGGTGAACGAAACACGTGTAATGTCACAAAGTGTGAATCGCGTCAAATAATCAATTTGATAGTTGCATCATCCAATTTTAATGACCTGAAAAACTTAAAAAGGCCAACGCAAATTAAAAAAATGTGCACTAGATTGTTTGCTACAGATAGAGACGTTAAAAAAACTTACATCAGGTATGTAAGAAAATTGAATACACTCCTCAGATCACTGTGTGTTTGTAAATTTACACTGAAAACTATATATATATATATATATATATATATATATGTATATGTGTGTGTGTGTGTGTGTGTGTGTTTCCATGTCTGTGCAACACAGGGCAGAGAAAAAATACATTGATTTTCTCATGAGCCTACAGTTTAATGGAACAACCAAAAACTATGACCTAGAGGAATTTAACATGTCTGTAGTTAAGATGGATATGATGAACACAATGGGTGATGGATTTGTACAGATCCGTGCTCCAAAGGTAACTCTCCCCTCACATATATATCACTGATTAATAGCAAAGAAATACAGATTTTATGGATGTGTTGTGTGAAAATAATCCACGATTAGTGTGGTGTCATGTAACCCTGAATATTGTCCAGTAACAGGAAACGTAGTGATATCACTAAGCAAATGAAGACCTTTCATTTCCACAAAGGGCCGGTGTGGGTGCAGGTTTTCATTCCAACTGAGCGAAGCTACACCTGAGTCTACTGAAAGACAAGATTTAGTTGATTATCCAGGTAGAAGCAGGTGTAGCTTCTGCTTGGTTGGAATGAAAACCTGCACCCACACCGGCCCTTTCTGGATAAGATTGGACACCCCTAGTTTAAGTGAATGCCATCTGATCTGATATCTATGTAATATCTGCTTTTACTGTCTGATAGACACCTGATTATGATCTTCCTTTGGATGTGTTCCTACCTACTAAGCCTTTTGTTCAACAGAAGGTTGGTATACTGACATATCCCTCGGTGGATATCTTTATAGTAAGTCATTCATTCAAACTCATCAACCTTCGTAATATCTTTACATGGCATGTACTTCCAAATCTTAATCTCTTTTCTGCACATAATCACAGAATGACCCAAAGACTGTGTTGAAGTCCAAAGTTATTCGGGTTGAAACTGTTGGACATGAGATCAAGAAGTTGTCTGAACGGCTTTTCATCAAGTTTACAGTGAACGGTAGTGGAATAATAATAACAGTAAGTGATCATCTGTATATATTTTTATGAAGTGATTTTTACATATGTATTGTTTGGATCTTTGAATACAGATTTTTCACACTCAGGTCATGATCTTTCATTCCTCTACATGTAGAGCACATGTTAAACCATTTACATCCTATTCTTTTACATATAGAGCATGTGTTTTTATTTAACTGCATGCTTACTTATAATGCACGTGGACTGCATGTGGTTTAATGTTTCCCATTTTCTCACAATTCAGTTGTCGATCCTTATTTCTCTCACGATGTGAGATGTGTTTACTTGAGCATAACGTGGAAATGCACTTACACTTGGTATTCACATGCAATCATGATATTCATATAATCACCTGAAGGTTTTGTTAATTCTGCCTTTGTGTTTGTTTTTTTCTTATAGGAAAACCATACACTGCAGTGTCTTTTCTATAACGTGGATGCATCAGCAGGTACGTAGGATTTTGTCAAATGCTGCAAAGTTTTAGTTTGTTATGGGTGGTGTAATAAGCATGCGAGCCGACAGCGATGAGAACCTGATCTCATAATAATCTTCTACAAACTGGGGTTGGATTATAGGCACAAGAACGGGTAGAAATAGTTACGCTGCCTCTAAACTTAATGTTAACTTGATGGACCGAGTGACTCACAGCAGCTCAGGAGCATCGCAGAAACCCAAGTGATTCGACTCAGAGTTGATGTAGGTGTTAGGAAAAGATTCAAGATTCAAGATTCAAAGAACTTTATTAATCCCAGTGCAAAAAGTGCAAGGCTATTAGGTTAAAACTGAAAAAAAGATTTTTATTTGGTTCCAAACAGGGCTGGAGTGGGATAACATGGGGTCTTTCACCGACCTGGAGAATTTTAACAGCAATAACGCTGTAATCTGTTCATATGATCACATGACCCCATTTGCTGTACTTCTGGTGAGCATTAGTATTAGAATCAGAAATAAAACCAATATACTATATTTTTTTTGCTAATAAATCTATGTTTATCTTATTAGGTTGACATGAATGTGACACAAATTGATTCTCAGCAGTGGAAAATCCTGTCCACTATTAGTTACATAGGTTGTGGTCTTTCGTCATTTTTCTCAGCAGTCACCATCTTCCTCTACACTTTCATGAAGTGAGTATTAAACTGTAAGTGCAATGATACACTTAAACAGGCTGAGAGAGAATGTTTGAAAGGTATTTCAAGCACTTTCCCTAATCAATTACTCTGAGATCTTTTTAAAATGTGATATCGGAAAAGGGCGTGGCCACCAAAAAGTAGGGCTCAATCCCAGGTCTCTAGCGCGAGGGTTCACGATTCACCCACTATACAGAGTTCAAGACCTAAATGCAAGCTACAATTAGGCATTGAAACAGAACAATAGATCATGTTGGACAAAGCACACGTGGGAATTCCCGAAACATAAACAGAAGCACATGACCACTGCAAACATAAACAAAAGCATAGAAACAGTCCCGCTAGATGCCCAAGCTGACCTAGGATACCACAGAAAATCAAACACTGTGATACTGAATTATACAGTTAATGTCAAGAGTGTCACAGAAGGACAAACAGTAGATCTGAACTACTAAGGAGCCTTTACCAGATATGGACCTTCTGACTAAAATCTTTGTCTTATAAATGTACTGTATGTGAATTGGGCTACTCAGAAATTTATACTGGATATAGTGTCCTGTATTCATATCTATGCTCATGGGTTTGGGCTACTATTCTGAAAAGGTGTGAGTTCAATTCTAGTACCACTAAGATCCCACTTTTGGGTCCTTTATGCAAGACCCTAAACCCTTTACTAATCAGTTACAAGTTTCTTTTCAACCTCATTTTCTTATTCAGGTAATTTGTGGTCTTAATCAATCACAAACCACCGGAACAATTTCTAAGCACCTTAACACACTGGAGGACTGAACACCACTTTTTCCCCCTCAGTTAGTCTTTGTGTGTGTTTGAGAGTGCTAACACAATGCTCCAAAATTTCCTATAGGTTATTAAATCCAGCTGAGAGCTAGTGTACATCATGGCCACAGTATATGATGAATATCATTTTTCTCTGCATGCGCCCACATACTCTGTAGATATTGGTGGGGTTTATCCTGGAAGTGATCACTCCTATAGTTTCATTATAGGGTAAAGGTGATCAGAAGAGTCTTCTTTCTTCTGGACAAGAGGATCCAGACCAAGGGAAATAAATAATTTCCCCCAAATCCCCTGCAACAGAGCAATCTGTTTTTTTGTTTGTTTGTTTTTTAAACTTTAATTTGTGACCTGTCTATATAAAATTTACAATATATACAATAATATATTATACTGTTTTTACAGGACCTCAGACAGAGACACTTCCATCCGTATCCATGTTTCTCTGAGTGTAGCCAATTTCCTCCTCAACATCAGCTTCTTGTTCATTGAATGGGCAGCCACGTGGCCTGAACTCATTGCATGCATCTTTATAGCAGTGATAATACATTACAGCCTCCTGTCCTGTTTCTCCTGGATGGCCATTGAAGCATTACACTTGTACTTGCTTCTAATCAAAGTGTTGAACACCTACATCAAGCACTACATGATCAAGCTGTCACTGTTTGGATGGGGTGAGGATTCTGCCCATGTGGTCCACACTGCAAAACACACTACAGTATAAGATTAGTATTAATATCTACTTATTTTCATTGAAAGACCACTTTATTATAAGCACTTGTACCCCCAGCTTGTTCATGCCGTTATCTAATCAGCCAATCATTTGACAGCAGAGCAATACAAGCTTTCTAAGTGTGTGGAACAGGAAAAGTCGTTTTTCTGTTATTCAGCTCTTTATTTTTTGGCAAGCTCTATAAGTTTGGCATTGTAGCTTCAGATTCCTGTTCCTGCAAAGCTGCCTTATGACAATGTCCATTGTTAAAACCGCTATACAAATAAAATTGAATTGAATGTCTTGTGCTGTTGTAGCCCATTAACATTACCCAAAACTCTTGACTTCAGGATTTTCTGTGCTGAACTGCTGCCACATGTTCGGATGATTGCACGAATGCACAAGCGTACAAGTCTTCCTTGTAAAGTGGTCAGTGAATGTGTAGCACACATGAGATTCTGGAGTTGTTTCTGTTTTGTTTTTTTGCAGGACTGCCTGCTGTCCTTGTTGGAGGAAGTCTGTCTGTTTATGGTATTATACCTTTTTATGGCACCTCAAGAATAAAATTATCAAACACAAATGCAACAGTGAATTTGTAAGTAAATCGTAATATCTTATATAAAACGGTTAAAAAATCTTCTTGCCTGTATTACTATAAACATCTACTTTCGGTGCTACACAGCTGCTGGATTACTGATGATCGCCTTCTGTATGGCATGAACATCACCTACTTCTCCATAACGTTCCTGTTCAACACGTCCATTCTGGTGGCAGTGACGCGTCAGATCAGTAAGCTCCGGCGCATGAACGTCAGGGGCAGCAATCTTCCATCTTGTAGGGACGTTTGCACTGTCCTCGGCCTGACCTTGCTGCTGGGAGTGACATGGAGTTTGGCTTTCTTTACATCAGGATACACAAACTACCCCATTCTTTACCTCTTCTGTATCTTCAACTCCCTGCAAGGTACTTTACTAATAGATCTAAAAAAAAAAAATATTATAAAAATTATTTATTAAGTATTTATTTCTGTTTCTATTTTTCATTAACCCTTTCAAGCGTTTATTTTGAGTTTCTTTATTTTATTATTACTTTAATTTTTTTTCCCTTTAAAATATACAAAAAAGGATAAAGCATTATACATAATTATATATACATCTGTTTTTAAATTAAATTATTAATATTATAATTTTATATAAAAGTATATACAGTACATTGTAATTGATTTTTTTTATTTTTTTTATTTAAAACATCTTACCATTCAGGTCTAAAATATTTAATGTTGAAAACCAAATTGGAAAAGAGAGAAAGTATTACAGAAATTTGTATTTATATTACAGAAATACATTTTTAAAAAATAAAAAAGCTATATCAGAGGCAAAGCTGCACCGAATACAACAAATAGCAACAAAAATCCGGTCAATGCGTTCAATCTTCAGGATAATTAGATTGCAGTTATATTGTAAAGTGAAGCCGTTTGGATGTGAGTTAAATTGACTGCTCATGCAAAACACAAACCACTAAATGTGCATAAATTTGAGACAATACACATGCATTAAACTGATCACCCACAATTCCTAAAACTGTAGTCGTGAAACTAATTTCTTAATGTGATGCCTGCAATAAAATATCAGCACGTCTCCTCAGTGATAAAACTCTCATCTCTCAGCTATGAATATAGTCAACTGGAACAAATCTGGTGCGAAATACAATGTTCGTAATCTGACCTCGTGAAAAAATTCTGCATGTAGCTTGCAGTAGCATTATAGCATCAGAGACTCAAATTCCCGAATCTTCCCCTCAGCATCTTTAAAGGAGGAGTTTCCTCACCCCCTTGTCATCCAAGATGTCTTTCTTTCTTTATTTGTAAAGAAAAAATGTTTTTTGAGGAAAACATTTCAGGATTTTTCTCCATATAGTGGACTTCATTGGTGCCCGCGAGTTTGAGCTTCCAAAATACAGTTTAAATGCAGCTTCGAAGAGCTCAAAATGAACATTTTATACTTTTTAACCAAAAGCTATGACACTATGTCCTACGTAATCACGTCAGAAGGTCATGCGTGACGTTGACAGACCCAGTGTTTACAAAGCGAATGTACAAATACCAAGGAAGTGCAAATAAGTCAAACGCTCTTTACTAACAAAAAGGTACTTATAACTTTGTGTCATTCCACACGCAACTACTTCGGAGCGGTCCTCCTTCTCCACACTAGTCTGTAGCTCCGCCCACGTCAGGCGTGACCTTCCAAACGTGATTACGTGGTACGTAGTGTCGCGGACCGCATCCCAGAGCTAGTGCTAGACGAGCGTTTGTCGTTAAAAAGATACAATTTTTTATTTTTCTAAGAAAATGACCAATCGTTTGGCTAGATAAGAGCCTTCTTCCTGGGCTGGGATGGTTTAGAGCTCTTCTAAGCTGCATTTAAACTGCATTTTCAAAGGTCAAACTCGTGGGCACCATTGAAGTCCACTGTATGGAGAAAAATCCTGAAATGTTTTCCTCAAAAAACATCATTCTTTACAGCTGACGAAAGAAAGACATGAACGTCTTGGATGACAAAGGGGGTGAGGAAATGATTTGTAGATTTTTGTTCTGGAAGTGGACTTCTCCTTTAAGCTTAGTACTGTATTTCTATCAGAGCATCGCGAGCTAATCAATAATATATTGAAATCTTCCCACATTAGTGCTAGTCGTGTTTTCACTGGCCTGACGTCATCATGGTGGGTGTGGTCAGAGCTGGAATAAGAACTGAGATCAGTTAACCTTCCCAGTAAAAAAGAGCTGAGAGTTAGAGAGTTCCACAATGATATGTGACATATTTAATAAGCCGCCAATTGGCTAAATAACTACAGTGAGGGTGTGTGACGTTCATTTTTTTATCTTGTTGATATTCAGGGTTGTTTCTCTTCCTGTGGGTCTGCACTACAATGAAGACGAACAGGCGTCTCAAGGAAAACTCTGTGTCCAAGCCAAAACGTGCTAATGTCAAGACCTGTGAAAGCAGCTTTTCCCAGTGATCAGATCATTATGTAATTTAGTGGTGATATGATCGTATCAAGACAAGAACAAGTCATACAAGTGATTTAAAACCTGATTCGACGCCTTGCTTATTCATTTTTTTATATTCACAGTTGCCTGGGAGCCGTGGAGGTTTCTTATTATCGACATTACCAAAGTAAAATGTGATGCACACTGTTTTGTATAAAATCTACTGTGTGTAGCAGGTATAATGATCTAATGCAATTTAGACTGATTACTTATTAATTCATCACATCTACCTACTGATCTTTTTGGTTTACATCGGCGATGGCCTACAGCCAATGAGAGAGCGAGATACAGGGCAGCGGTGAGTTCGGGGAGGAGTTATAGACCACAGTATCAGCATGCACAGCTTCGGTTGGAGCACAATATTATAGTGTTTATTATTGTAAATCGTGCAGTGTGAACCCGGTATTGGTCATTTGAATCCTTATTCTGTGAGCTAATATCAGAGCACCCCCTGCTGGCCTGACTGGACATTAACTTCACTTTGGGATGTGAATGGGGACCAATTATTCTTTAAACAGTGAAGCAATATGAATTTCCTTCATATTAGTAAGCAAACCTACCTTAGGAAGTCCACGATAAATTACAATCTAAATTTAAATGTAATTATAAATAATTCAAAATAAAAGAAAACAGAAAAAAATAATCATGAGAATTTCAGCTTATTTTTATATGGGTATGTTTTGAGTATGTAAATTAGGTCTGTTCTATTTGTTCTTGTACTAATAATTTGTACTAATTTAATTTTTTATGAATATAGAATGGTGTTAGCTTTAGATACATTATAAGCAGGTTTGTTCATGAAATGTATGTTCATGAATCGTAAAAGTATTGTTGTCGTTTTCTATTTATTTTGCTTTAGGAAGTGACACTTGTAAGTAAGGTAGTCAAATTTCATTGTACTATTATATTACTTTATTCATGCATTTATATGTGATTTTCTGAATATCTTTCTCTTTTTACATCGTTAAATGTTACTCAAGTATCAAAGTGAACAGGGTTGAGTTTTATAAATAAATAAATAAATAAATAAATAAATAAATAAATAAATAAATAAATAAATATTTAAAAAATGAACATCACAAAATAAAAATATTTTTAATTTTATTTATTTATTTATTTATTTATTTATTTAGAAAACTCAGCCCTGTTCACTTTGATGCTTGAGTAACGTTTAACAATTTTATGTAAAAAGAGGAAGATATTCAGAATTCAGTTTTTATAAACAATAAATAAAAAAAATGAAAACTCACTCAATGTAAATGTAAGAATAGAATGAAATTTTTTTCTCTCAATCACAGAGACACTAGTCATTCATGGCCGTCTGCTGGTTCATGTACACAGAAGAGGTCTAGCAGTTCATAAAAGATGCCCTTTTGCTGGCTTCATGGATCTAGTAGGAGGCTTGTGTGATGGAGAAGGCTGTCAATTTGATTCATGCAAATGAACCGTGTTAATAAAACAGAAGCACAGAATTAATGTGCATCCGTGTGGTTCTATAGAAAGGCTAAATATATATTCTGGTCTTTTTCTCTTTAAGTGATTTGAATGTATGTAAATTTGGATCTATATTACGTGTAAAGGTTTGTTCCAGTTTGGTTGACTGAAGGATGAAAGTGTTGGTGATCATCTGTTCAGTGGTCATCTTCCCATCATCAGCTGTAAGATCGAATGTGCTCACCACCTTCTCTTAATTAAGAGAAGGTGGGGAACAATATAAATTGCATATGTTTCATTTGACTGGAATAAATTCCAGCACCTGTACATACTGTTAAAATGGCGTGTCTTGTTATATTATTACATCGTAAGCCGTATTTTCAATTTTCTAAGTGTTTATGAACAAAAGATAGGATGACACCATGTTCATTTATACAACATTGACTTAGCGTGTTTGTCTCTCACCTCCAGGGTTGTGGTTTTTGATGTGCGTGTGTGGAGTTTGCATGTTCTGCCTCAGGGTTCCTCCCCTTTCCAAACACAAGTTGTAGGGCTGATTGGCATCTCTTAATTGTTCATAGTGTATATATGTGTGTGTGTGTGTGTGTGTTTGTTCCCTGCGATAGACTGGCATCCTGTCCAGGGTGTACCCTGCCTTCTGCTCGAAGTCTCCTGGGATAGGCCCCAGGTTCCCTGCAACCCAGTAGGAAAAGTGCACATACACGTGGACATGCACTGCACATACATGTGGAGCAACCTTTGAGGAAATGGTAGCTTGGTGGTTAGTCTACTGACTAGATGTTTGTGAGCTCAAATTCCAGACTCTTTAACCTGGATAAGTGCTAAACTCAAATATACGTTGAACTTTCTGTACTGGTTTCTACAATTAATTTATTTCTTTCATATGGAACATGTAATACTACCGAACAGTTTGTTATTGAAAAGGCTAACACTATTTAAATCAACCAGAGTGTGATATAAAATGAAGCATTGTGTCCTGGATATGCATGTTTTCATGTGTGATGCTCTGGAATTTGTGTATGCAAATGAATAAGAGGAGCTATAACAGATCGAAACCCTGCAACAGAAATGAGTCCTTATTTTCAGTTGAGCTGTTTAGGTTCTGGACATGATTTTGGTAAGTTTTACCAAAGTGTTTTTTTTTACTGAGTGGTATGAGGCTGATTATAATAATAATAATAATAATAATAATAATAATAATAATAATAATAATAATAATATAAGACATGAATAATTCTTCAGATGGATTGTTCGTCCATCTTATTGTAATATTCACAAAAACAGGGATGAATTTGCATTTATATAGCTGTTACGTTTTTTTTTAATCTTTCTGTTTTAATTTGTAAGAAAAAACCCGCTGCAGTTTAGTTTGTCTTTGCATACTGTTACATGTTCTCACTACCAAAGTATCTCGTTTCTGTTTATCCGTCAATTGGTCTACCTATTCATAGCAGAGAGAACCGCTGATATGAAACCTCTCTACTTTTTGGTTCTGCTGATCTTTGGAGCTGTACCTAATGATGGTTGTAATGCAACAGAAGAACAGATGGGTACAATTATTTCATTTTATCCTAAATAGACTTTGGTGCTCAAATCATCACAGATAACATAATGACACTCATTATTATTGTATTATTTTTTACTTTACCTAGCTGTCTAGCTATCTGTTCATCCAGACATGCATCCGACAGTGTTTTCCAGTGGACTGTGGATATTTGATATATTTCTTCTCAGTGAACCTTACAGCTACTACTTTCTATCTTTCTTTCTGTCTTTCTTTCTTTTGATTAAACTTCAGGTAAAACAAATATCACCTGCAATGTCACGACTTGTGAATCAGCTGAAACGCTTGCATTTATACCCAACATGGATGTAACAAGCCGAACAAAACTACAAAAGACATGCCGCACATCAGACAAATACATCAGGTAAGAAAACATTACAATTCAAAAACGCACTACTCAGTGAGGCTGGGTGTTACTCTACTATGTGTTTGTAAACTGAGGTTGGAAGATACCACTGACGTTTTTGCACCACAGGGCAGAGAAATACTACATCCATCAGCTCATTAACCTATGTTTTGAAGGGCCAAACACAACCTATGATTACGAGAACTTTAAAATGACCGTAGTTAAGATGAATATGATGAACGCCACGGATGGCAGGCTTGTAAAGATCTCTGCTCCGAAGGTAACACTCAGCTATTCTATAATAATAGAATAAGGAATTAAACACAATGTAGTGGGCAGTTTGTTGCACGATAGATAGATAGATAGATAGATAGATAGATAGATAGATAGATAGATAGATAGATAGATAGATAGATAGATAGATAGATAGATAGATAGATAGATAGATAGATAGATAGAGTAAATAAATAATAAGTAAATAAATAACTGAGTGAATATGTGCAGTAGCTACTGAGTAGATAACACAGCATGAATGGGTATGTTATAATAGGAAACTCTAATGGGTATACAAATGTATGTAAATATATGCAAGTATGAAGAATAAATACATGTAAGAGACACGTACGTTGTATATACAACAGTATCCAAATTATCCATGAATAATATATAATGTACTGCATATACAGATAATATACAGATATTTAAAGATAAACTAGGATATGTGTATTTATTACATAGAAGAAGTTTTATTATTGTGTCACATTACATTACAGCAAAGTGGAATCCTTTTTTTTTACACTCTTTAGAGAGTGAGGTCAGAGCACAGGGTCAGCCATGGTGCAGAGCCCCTGGAGAAGAGAGGGTTAAGGGTCTTGCTGAGGGGCCAAATCCAATCAACAGCCTAAAGGCACCACTGTCCCCTGTATTGCCGTATATAAAGATAATACAGAATATTTAATATAGTTTAGAGTTGCAGGATGATTACAGGCAGTGGAACATCAGCAGTCTATCTGAGTGTAGTGTAGAGTTCAGCTAGATAATGGTTGTGGTGAAGAAGCTGGTTCTCAGCATGCTAGTTCTGGAGGCAATGTTCCTGTATCTCCACCTGGAAGGAAGAACAGTTAGTGACTGGGATGGGAGGAGTCGCTGATGATTTTGTGTGCTCTACTTGAAGATGTTCGTTAGCTGGTATCTGGTGAAGATGTGCAGTGGATGGTAGTTGAGCTCCAGTGATGTATCGGACAGTTTTCACCAAAATTTGCAGGGCTTTCTTTTCATACACAGTTGAGTTGCCTTACCACACTGTGATGGAGTTGGTCAGGACAGGATGCTTAGTAGTGAAGTAATAAACTGGGTAAGATCTCAGGAGACAGATGAACTTCCTTTAGTGTCCTCAGGAATTAAAGACAGGAATTTGAGCCTTCCTATCAAAAATCAAATTATTATTCTGCCGGGTCAGATCTTTGTCTCAAAACTGAGCAGTTAAGGGCCCTGATCAGGGCCCCAGCAGCGACTGCTTGGTGGTCCTGGGATTTGAACTCACATCCTTCCAATCAGTAGTCCAAAACCTTAACCATTCATCAGTGCAGTAATGATTAATAGGCTTGTAGAAATGTTATAAATATAAACACCTGACAGTTAAAACAGCCAAGATAATGACATGATCAATTAAATGTTATCTGATATCTGTTTCTATTGTCTGATAGCTGTCTGATGATGATCCACCAATAGATATATTCATCCCTAGTGAACCTTTTCTGAATATCTCAGTGGAGCAGTACAAACTTGGTATAGTGACATATCCCTCAGCTCAACAGTTTATAGTAAGTCTTACATAACTGTAAACCTCCATAACCTTAAAGTTAATCTTTAAATAACTAGGTTTTCTGCTGAATGCTTGAGTCAATATTTACATACGTTTCTGCCCATTTTCACAGAATGACCCAAACATTCAGCTGAAGTCTAAAGTCATTCGCGTTGAATCTTTCGGATGTGAGATCAAGAACTTGTCCAGTCAACTTGTTATCAATTTTCCAGTGAACAGCAGTGAAATAATACGTGTAAGTTGTATAGTTGTATAGCTTATAGTTTTAAGATCCTAGTTTTGTCATCCTTGGGATCCTGTCCAGGTTTATGGCACTCACTTGCCTTACAAAAAGTCAGATAAACTACACGAGTCACATTTGAAATTTACCCTTGTGTTTTTTGTTCTTTAATCATTCAACTTATATGTTTCATAAATGTTTTTGTACGTAGGGCATATACATAATACATATATATGCACTATATTTATTTATTATTTACTTTACTTTACTTACTTTTTCTTTTTATAATTTATTATTATTATTATTATTATTATTATTATTATTATTATTATTATTATTATTAGATGCTTTTTACACGATTCCTTTATTTTCTTTTTAGTTTTCATGTGATTTTTCCTATTCTATTTTCATTATACTTTTTACTGTTTTTTTTTTTTATTACTATTATTTTTATTATTTTACCCAATCCACTTTTAAACAATTACCTTACTTTCACTTGTAGTGCATTTGGTTAAATTTTTTAAATGTGTGTGTGTGTGTGTGTTACTTTCAGGGCATAGCAGGTTAAAACTCACATTCACATGTTATTTACAAAAATGATTCATTTATCGTTAATTTATTATTATTTATTTGCTTGTTGTTTGTGTCTTTGTGTTTATTTTCATAGGGAAACTATAAACTGTCATGTCGGTTCTTTGATGAAACAGGTATGTGGAAATTTTTTGAGTGCTGCTCGGTGGTGGTGACGAGAACCTGGATTTATAATAAACGTTCAAAATGGATTCGCGTTACAGTTGTAAGAAAAAATGATTACATCGCCTCTAACCTTAATCTAAAATTGTAAATCGTACAAAACGTGAGTACCTGGTAAAATTGGTAGTGATAATTGGTTGGGTATGCTGAAATTAAGTGCTTCATAAGCTTTATGATTTTAAATGATATTTGATAATCATGTTAATACTCCTTATAAGACCACTAATATGCTAGGTGAAATAATGTAGAGGAAAATGCTACGAGAGAGATTACTCACTATAGAGGATAATTATTAACGAAAAGTCCACTTTAGCCTAGGTTTCGACTGGTAGATTATAAGGAAGTTACTGAATTCTCTATTAAACAACCTGTCACTGTACACAGTGTTGTGTATGTACTTGTGCATCAGGCAGTGTGTATCCAATATATTGACACAAGCGCCCCCTACTGACTTCACCTCTCCCAGAGGATCCTTGTTACTAATGAACTGAAACTCCCTGCATTCTTTGATACTACCTAACTACTACTGCTACTATGACTAGTATTGCTATTACCTCTACTACTAACTGGACTGGAGAGGAAAAGATGTAGATTTAGAAAAGTATATAACGTCACATCTCAGGAACATCACAGAAACCCGTCTGCTTCATGTTCACACACAGAATCCCGCCTGTTTGCCGCTATTATGTTATAAAACTAACCAGAGAATCTTATTTGGTCCCCAATTAGTGCACAGGTGGAAAGAAGTGAGGTCTGACACTAACCTGGAGAACAGCAACAACACTGTAAACTGCTCATATAATCACATGGCCCTCTTCGCTGTATTTCAGGTAAGCACTGAAACAGTGCTATAATAAACTATAATAAATAATTGTAGTTGTGGTGATAAACCTGTATTCTCTGTCTGCCTGTTTGTCTGGGGAGCAGAAGCGGACCTGTAATAGTCACATAGGTCGTAGTCTCTTTTTTTTTCGCTCACTCACCATTATTTATTTGTTTTTTTGTTTATCCTACATCATTAACCAGTGAATTTCTGTTTACTTGTTCCTTTACGGCTTATAGATGAGAACATTTTTCACTTCAACAGCATAGAATTGAAATTTGAAGAGAATCTTACTGCATTACTCTGTACCTGGGGAGGCTCCCAGTGTTATGTAGAGTGCACCTCTGTCAATCTCACCGCAAACATAACGGCCGTGAAAAACGTAACAAGTCTGACTAACACAACTACAGGTCAAAACATAACTCAACTGGACATCAGGATGGGTGAGGCACAGTCTGAATTTTCCTGAATGAATTTGCAATTTCTTAGTGCTGATGAAAGAGATGCATTATTCAATCATTCATTTTTTAATAAATCTTAGGTGAGAGATCGACCACATGTAACGTCACAAAGTGTGAATCAAGTGAAATGAGTACATTTATCAACACAATGGACTTAACGAGACTAATTAAAGCACAAAAGATGTGTAATAAACCATTTACCTCAGAAGTATACCTCAAGTAAGAAAACAGACAAATTCAGATACGCTGCTCAGTGACTGATCCGTATTTGTCTAGAAAATGTGACTGAAAGATATGCTGATGTCTGTGCCACACAGGAAAGAGAAAGAGTACATCGATCAGCAGATCAACTTTCCATGTGAAGGGTCAAGCTGTACCTATCACCACGAGAATTTTACCATGACTGTTTTTAAGATGAAAGAGTTACAGAGCAACATGGATTATGGGAGAGTAAAGATGTCTGCTCCAAAGGTAACCATCAGTCATTGCTGATTCGCAAATGAATAAGGAATGATGAAATAGTCTAAGCTATGATGTTGCAATGTGGCTTAACATGGTGGTTTTTCAGTCGCCTCAGGCTTGCCCACTATGGACGATTTTGTCTAACATTAATCTTGGACTATGTTTCTTATGTTCTGTAAAGCTGCTTTGAGACAATGTCCATTGTTAAAAATAAAATTGAATCGAATCGAACTGAACATGAAGCAGAGTTACTGTTACCACCCGGAAGTGGATTATTTTTCAATAACAACACTTCACACTTTGCTCTATTCCGCTTAAACCGCCTCAATTTGCAATTGGCATGTCCAAGACCTGAAACAAAAGTTAGTTCCTGTTATGACTTACATTATAGCAGATATATACATCACTCCCTCACCTGCTTTTTGTTCTTCTGGCTCTTGGGTTAGTAAGAAAACAAAGACTTTATTGTGGTGGACTGCCATTCGAGGCTCCTTCCATTTATTGTTAACTGATCTTACAGAAACTTCACCCTTTCAATGATGTTGCATTTGTTCTTTCGATCCATTTACTAGCAGCAGTCGATTTTGTCGATGGTCCGTCGTAGAAATCCCTGCGCCTGTGGATGAGAAGTTATTCTAGAAACAATACCATGTTAGAATGAACGCATTAACCTTAACGTGATTTGCAATTGGAATTATTGTTAGAGCTATTGTGATAGAAGTTAATGGATTCAAGAATTCAACCGTGCCGTGGTTTAATAACGAATAGGCTTCTAGGCATGATAGAAACATCCAACAATTAAAACCACCAAGATAATGAAGATTTAAAGTGTTTAAGTGAATGACATGTGATCTGAATAATATCTGTCTTGACTGTCTGGTAGTGGTCTGATCAGGATCTACCCATAGATGTATTCTTCCCGGATGAATCATTTAATCGTTCAAATGAGGATTTCCGTGTCGGTATAGTGAGATACGGATCTGCTGAAAAGTTTAACGTAAGTCTTTAGTACATGTGCTTACAATCGCTTTAAATGGCATGTATTTCTCTCAGATGCTTGAGTTTGTTGCCCAAAATAAATATAAATCCATATCGCTTTTCTGCACATTTCCACAGAATAACTCAAACACTGAGTTGAAGTCCCAGGTCATTCGTGTTGAAATCGTAGGAAATGAGCGCAAGAACTTGACCAAAGAGCTTGTTATCATTTTTCCAGTGAGCAATATCATAGAAAATGATGTAAGTGAATACCCAAATATATTTTTCAGATCCTTAAACTGTTGTCCATGCCGCTTTCTTCCCTTACAGAAAAGTCTCATAAACTTCACATGAGAATAATCACATGATATATATATATATATATATATATATATATATATATATATATATATATATATATATATATATATGATTTATTTATTTTACTTACATGTGATTTTTACAGATTATTCATCATCAATGTTCTTCTTTACATTTATTTCAATATGCAATTTTTGCGATTTTGTAATTTCTGGAAGTCCAAAGAGGAGGTATATGGATGTAATAAATGAGGATATGAAGCTAGTGGATGCAAGTGTTGAGGATGCAGAAGATAGGGATAGGTGGAGAGAGATGAAGAAGAAGAAGAAAGAAGAAGAGGCGATTTTTGCACATTATTTATGGGGTCCCCCCCACACACGATTGCTGTTACACATGTAAAGCACGTCTTTTATTTCCATATGTGATTTTTACACACTATTATTTTGTGTTCAAATGTTGGATTAATTTTTTTAAAAGCAAATGAAGATCAAATTGAATTACATTAATCAATCAAATGAATGATCAGCTTGTTTTTCTGTGACATGTACATTTGGTTTCATTGTTCACATGTTATGTGCTCACATGATTATTGTCAGGTTTATTGTTCACACATGTATCTTAGCACTTTCTCTGTTATTCCCCTGTACTAACATGCTGTTGATATAATCATGTGTGGGGGGAAAAAAAACAGTCTGAAAATGTTATTTTATCTGTTTGGTAATTCTCCCGTTGTGTTTATTCTCATAGGAACGCTATAACCTGTCATGTATGTTCTATGATGACGAAGGTATGTAGGATTTTTTCAATTCCTGAAATGTTTTATTTACTTGTAAAACTGCCACACATGGGGTTGGATTAAAGGGTAATCATTTTTGTTTATCAAATAGTATAGATGTAATAGAATACATGAGATAAAAGTAAAAATGCATGAAGTGAAGTAAAAAAACAAGTACAAAAATTACTGTAAAGAAATTTTTAACAAAGAAGGTAGATAGATAGATAGATAGATAGATAGATAGATAGATAGATAGATAGACAGACAGACAGACAGACAGACAGACAGACAGACAGACAGATAGACAGATAGATAGATAGATAGATAGATAGATAGATAGATAGATAGATAGATAGATAGATAGATAGATAGATAGATAGATAGATAGAAGTAATTTGTTTTCAATATGGTGAAATAGAAATAAAATGAAGTATTTTTTCACTTAAACGCCAAATTGAAAAGATACAAATTCAAATGCTTGATTGCTTATACATAAAATAAAATTAAATTGTATAGAATTGTTCAGGTTGATTAAGGATTCATTCATTCAGTGTCTTATTCAGAGTCTTATTTGATTCCAATTAGAGCACAAGTGGGACACCATGGGGTCTTTCACCAAGTTGAATTTTACCAGCAAGACCGTAAACTGCTCATATAATCACATGACCCCCTTCGCTGTATTTCAGGTAAGCACTGAAACAGTATCAGATATAAAGTATGTAAACTACTACAGGTATAGTTGTGGTAATAAATCTGTATTCTCTGTCTGCCTGTTTGCCTGCGGATTTCTCACTCTTTCGGTGTTCACAGAAGGAAAACCGGCCTTGTATTACCCACACAGGTTGTGGTCTTTTTTGTTGTTGTTTTTTTCTTTCTTATCACTCACTCATCATTACTTTTTGTTTTTCCACTGGATGATAGCTTACTGTTTTTATGCCTTCTCTTTATGCAGTTAATACTACTCAGTGCCTTTTAACCTATGACCACGAAGAATTGAATATTCATGAGAATCTTACTACATTACTCTGTACCTGGGGAGACTCCCAGTGTTATGTAGAGTGCACCTCTGTCAATTGTACCACAAACACCACAGGTGTGAAAAACTTGCAAAATCAAAGCATCTCGGCTCTAAGCATGAGACTTTTCTTCAATATAAGTAAGCCACAATTTGAGTTTTCCTGAATAAGTCTTGAGCACTTATTTTTTTTCTTTCATAACTGTTCGATTGTTAAATTGAAGTTGAATTAACAGGGGTCATTATGTTTTCTGTGTTCTTTTTATTTATTTATTTTTAATGTCTAGATGAGCAAAGTGTCACATGTAATGTCACGAAGTGTGACTTCGACGAAATAAATGCATTGATAAGAACTTCATCCAGCTCTCAGAACCTGAGGGACTTAAAAAGAACAGGGTGGATATATAAAATGTGTGTAAAGTTGGCGTCTGATAGCAGATTTAAAAATACATACATCAGGTAAGCAAACTATAAAATCTGAAACCACACTGCACATGAAATTCATGTGTTCATGACTGGAACAATATGTCCTTGTCTGTGCAACACAGTGCAGAGAAAAAGTACATCGATTTCCTCATCGCCTCACCATTTGATGGAACATCCAAGAATTATGACCTAGAGGAATTTAACATGACTGTATTCAAGATGAACACCACAGATCTCGGGCTTGTACAGATCTCTGCTCCAACGGTAACACTCCCCTCACATGTAGTAACTCAGGAATAGCACTAGGAAAGTATTTCTTTCTTTCCCTAATACCACGTCAATATGCCACTGATCGTATTTTTCATATATTTCACAACACCAGGTCACACCTTTGAACCATTTCTGGTTGTATTTAAGGTGTTTTTTTTCCCCATCTTATGACTTTATATAGCATCTATAAACAGCCGCTCCTTCACCAACCTCCGTTTTTTTATTTTCCCATGAGGTTAAAAAGCAGAAAACAATGCAGCATGTCATTTACTGAGAACCCAGAAAGAGTTTGACATGAAGATTCGGAAAAGTGGAGACTCCTTCGAAAAAATATATTTTTTAATGTTTTAAAAAATATTTTTTTTAATATTGATATTTTTTTTATATTAATATTTTTTTATTCGAATGTCTCCTTGCTGAACGTTTTACCATATCATTGCATGATTTTTGTTTTTCTCTTTGGCTTTTGATTGCATTAATGCAGCCGAAATATTGTCTGTTTAATAGTAGGCTTTGTTTGTCTGCCATACAGTCCCCCAGAATTAGCTGTTACCATAGAAACGATAACCCATTAGAATAAGCGAATGATGATAATTGCGTGATTTGAGATATAGTCAGAACTACTGTTCGAGATGTCCGATGGTGTAGAAAATGAATCTAATCCTGCTGAACAATCAGAGCTGAGAATCCAACAGCTAATGATTAAAACCACCTAGATTGTTAAACACTTTCATTTTCCAAGTGTTTACATGAATAGCATATGACGTAAATAATCTCTCTCTGTTGCGGTAGGTGCCTACTAATCGTCTTCCTTTGGAGGTTTTTGTCCCTACTGAAGCTTTTAAAAATGTCCCTGTGAAACAGCACAGAGTTGGCATAGTGACATATCCTTCTGCCACTCAGTTTATGGTGGGTCTTAAGTAAACTTTCATAGTCTCTTAAAATGACATATATACAGCTCTGGAAAAAAAAAAAAAACCCTATTGAAAACCTCTGGAATGTCATCAAGAAGATGATGGATGGTCACAAACCATCAAGCAAAGCTGAGCTGTTTGCTTTTTTGCATAAAGAGTGGTATAAAGTTACCCAACAGCAATCTGAGAAACTGGTGGAGAGCATGGAGCCAAAACGCATGCAAATCGGGGTTATTCCACCAAATACTGATTTCTTAATGTTATTTAGCCAAAGCATTAACGCAATACAAATTATTTGCATTTTGTTTTATTCGAGTTATTAAAGCTCTGCAAATACTGCATGATCTTGGGTTATTTTGATGTGTTGTCATTTCCTTTAAATATACAACTCTAAATACCAATAGTTATATTTTGAATTTAGGAGAAATATTGTCAGCAGTTCACAAAAAAATGAAACAAATCTGTTCATCTCACCAATACATGAACCTTTTTCCAGAGCTATATGTATATTATATATATTTATATATATATAAATCTGCAGTGTATCCACTTTTTCCATATATTTACAGGATAGCGACACCCAGATTAAGAGCAAAGTCATTCGTGTTGAAGCGGCTGGACATGACATTACGGACTTGTCCACTCGACTTGCTATCAACTTTACACTGAACTACAATGAAAAAATACCTGTGAGTGATCACCTGTGCATAGTGTATATTTGTCAGATCCTAGTTCTGGCATCTTTACAATCTTTTCCAAACTTGCCACGCTCTCCTCCCTTGCAGAAAATTCACTTGAGCTTCACGTGAGAATAAACATCTGACTCAGATGGTTATGCGACCATGTTTCACACCTAGTGCATGAGTTTCTATTTTTCACATATCTCTACACAATTCATTTACTTTCAAATGTGATTTTTTTTTACACTGGATTTATTTAGTTAGAGGTGTCATGCATGTGTTTATAATTGTACATAAATTGTACTTTCACATGTCGTTCACCTGTATTGCTATTGACATAATCACATGTGGGAAATCTTGGAAAGAGTTATTTGCTCTGTTTGTAAATTCTGCTCTTATGTTTATTCTCATAGGAAAACTATACCCTGTCTTGTCAGTTCTACAATGAGAAGGGTATGTAGGATTTTGTAAAGTGCAAAGTTTTGTTATTGATGTTGCAATAGTTTACACTGAAGAAGATCAGATCTCATAATAATCTTGCACATATGGAGTTTAAATGGAGATTAAAGTCACAAGAACTGATAGATATAGTTACACTGCCTCTAAACTTGTGATACAAAAATGAGGTGTGTAAATGAGTAGTGATGATTGGTTGGTTATGATAAAATAAAGAGTGCTCTATAAGTGCTCCCTATTTTGAATGATATTGATATTGGTAATGATGCTTAATACACCAGATGAGTAAAGATCACCTAATATACTGGGTGAAATACCTCACAGAGAAAGGTGGCAAATGCAGAATATGAGAGAGATTATTATTCTGGAGGTCCACCTTAGCCTAGATTTAGACTGGTAGGTAAACAATAAGGTCACAATAACTTAATTCTTTATTATAATACAACTTGATATACTGATACTTGATATGTTAAAATGTGCTTGTGTGTCAATAAGCTCCTACCAGCGCCCCCTACTGACTTCGCCAAACCCTAAATGCTAAATGTAAATGTTAAGCAAGTAACATTTACATTTACATTTCCTGCATTTGGCAGAAGCAGACATACAAGAGTGCTTTGAAGACTCTATCAATGAATATACACTATACTGCCAAAAGTATTCTCTCACCTGCCTTGACTCGCATATGAACTTAAGTGAAATCCCATTCCTAATCCATAGGGTTCAATATGACGTCGGTCCACCCTTTGCAGCTATAACAGCTTCAACTCTTCTGGGAAGGCTGTCCACAAGGTTTAGGAGTGTGTTTATAGGAATTTTTGACCATTCTTCCAGAAGCGCATTTGTGAGGTCACACACTGATGTTGGACGAGAAGGCCTGGCTCTCAGTCTCCGCTCTAATTCATCCCAAAGGTGTTCTATCGGGTTGAGGTCAGGACTCTGTGCAGGCCAGTCAAGTTCATCCACACCAGACTCTGTCATCCATGTCTTTATGGACCTTGCTTTGTGCACTGGTGCACAGTCATGTTGGAAGAGGAAGGGGCCAGCTCCAAACTGTTCCCACAAAGTTGGGAGCATGGAATTGTCCAAAATGTCTTGGTATGCTGAAGCATTCAGAGTTCCTTTCACTGGAACTAAGGGGCCAAGCCCAGCTCCTGAAAAACAACCCCACACCATAATCCCCCCTCCACCAAACTTTACACTTGGCACAATGCAGTCAGACAAGTACCGTTCTCCTGGCAACCGCCAAACCCAGACTCGTCCATCAGATTGCCAGATGGAGAAGCGTGATTCGTCACTCCAGAGAACGCGTCTCCACTGCTCTAGAGTCCAGTGGAGACGTGCTTTACACCACTGCATCCGACGCTTTGCATTGCACTTGGTGATGTATGGCTTGGATGCAGCTGCTCGGCCATGGAAACCCATTCCATGAAGCTCTCTGCGCACTGTTCTTGAGCTAATCTGAAGGCCACATGAAGTTTGGAGGTCTGTAGCGATTGACTCTGCAGAAAGTTGGCGACCTCTTCGCACTATGCGCCTCAGCATCCGCTGACCCCGCTCCGTCAGTTTACGTGGCCTACCACTTCGTGGCTGAGTTGCTGTCGTTCCCAAACACTTCCACGTTCTTATAATACAGCTGACAGTTGACTGTGGAATATTTAGGAGCGAGGAAATTTCACGACTGGATTTGTTGCACAGGTGGCATCCTATCACAGTTCCACGCTGGAATTCACTGAGCTCCTGAGAGCGACCCATTCTTTCACAAATGTTTGTAAAAACAGTCTGCATGCCTAGGTGCTTGATTTTATACACCTGTGGCCATGGAAGTGATTGGAACACCTGATTCTGATTATTTGGATGGGTGAGCGAATACTTTTGGCAATATAGTGTATTAACACTGGTTCAATAGTTCACAGACTTAGGATACCATCAGGCTAAAAACTGAGTTTATTTTTTTCAACATACAACAATACATAAAACAAACAGGGACGAATAAGAGCTAGTTTAAGTGCGTCAGAAGGATGTAGGTCTTCATCCAGCGTTTGAAGACAGTCAGGGAAGTAAGACACATTAAGCCATTAAATTCCCTGTATCTTTTGATAATAATAATAATAATAATAATAATAATAATAATAATAATAATAATGTATGAATATTATTATTATAAAAATAATAATGAAGATAAGAGAAAAGGATTTTTATTTATTTAATGCATTTATTATAAACTAATTCATTTAAATATATTGGTTCATTAATATATTGTATTCAAAGAAATTTACAATAATGAAACAGATATAAAAGTGAAACTTTAAATACCAAGATGAAGGAATTATCAGCTAAATACCAAAAAAAAAAAAAACATTTAGTAGAAACCAATCATAATGATGTATACAGGATTCAGGAGAAAGCTCAGGAACATCACAGGAACCGATCTTTTGAAAGCTGAATTTGCAAAAGTGTACAGCATTCGTTTTACGCATCTTCTTCTTGTGTGTACACGTAGGCACATAGCTGCTGGCAGATATTAGACTAAAGCTAACCATAGATTCTTATTTGGTCCTGAATAGTGTACCATTGGGAAAAAACGGGGTCTTTTACAGACCTGGAGAACTTTAACAGCAGCAACACAGTAAACTGTTCGTATGATCACATGACCCCCTTCGCTGTACTTCTGGTAAGCTCTGAATCACTATCAGAAATTGAAGAAAGTGAGTAAATTTGTTATACTATAGCCTTTCGAATAAATTTGGATTCTCCATCTGCTTGTTTGTGTATTAGGCTAAGCCAGATTTGGATGCTAAGCAGTGGAAAATCCTGTCCGCTGTTAGTTACATAGGTTGTAGTCTTTCGTCGTTTTTCTCAGCAGTCACCATCTTCCTCTACACCTTCATGAAGTGGGTATTAAACTGTATATGTGATGATGTACCATTGGCTAAGACCTAAGATTATTTTTAAACTGTATTTCTAACTATTCTAACAATGGAAAGATCAGCATCATCCCTCGGTCAGTTTTTTGATGATGATGACGCTGAAGAGTGCCAATACATCACTCTAAAATCTCCCATATGTGTTAAATTGGGTGGAGATTTGGTGTTTAGGAGGTTAATAGCATACAGAAATAGAGCACAAACATATCTGTACTCTGTTTTTACAGGACCTCAGACAGAGACACTTCCATTCGTATCCATGTTTCTCTGAGTGTGGCCGTTTTCCTCCTCAACACCAGCTTCTTGTTCACTGAATGGGCAGCCACGTGGCCTGAACCCGGTGCATGCGTCTTTATAGCAGTGATAATACAGTACAGCCTCCTGTCCTGTTTCTCCTGGATGGCCATTGAAGCATTACACTTGTACTTGCTTCTAATCAAAGTGTTCAACACCTACATCAAGCTCTACACGATCAAGCTGTCACTGTTTGGATGGGGTGAGGAATCGGGTTCATGCGGCCCACACTGCACAACACACTACAGTATGAGCCCAATGAGGAATGGCTAATTAAAATATTAGTACAATTACACCCAAAGGCCACTTTATTAGAAACACCTGTAGCCCTGCTTGTTTTTGCAATTATCCAATTATGTCAATCATGTTTCAGCAGAGCAATGCAGGATCACTGAATCTGGACATTAAAGGTTAAGAAAAAATGGAAAAGGTCTCCAGTTCTGGCTCTCCATAGATAGAAACCTGCATGTGGTCTTCTGCTCTTGTAGCCTCTTCACTTCAATGTGTGATGTGTTATGCGTTCTCAATTTGTTGTAAAGAATAGTTATTTGATTGACTATATATACTCTTCCTGTCAGCTTTAACCAGTCTGGACTAGACAATCAGACACTCATTAGCAAAGCTTTTTTTTTGTTTTATCGCACAACTTGTGTAAACTCAACACACTGTGGGGAAAATTCCAGGAGACTCACACTGGCTCAACAACCAAGTCATAGAAATGACATTGTGTTCTCTCACTAGAGCTTTGATTTAAAGATTATCTCAAGTGCTTGAACTTTATCTGCAGGATTTTATGCACTGGTACTGCAGCCACATGATTGGGCCGATTGGAAAATCGCATGAATACTCAGGTGTGCGTATAAAAGTGGTGTGACATGACATTCTGTATTGTGTTTATGTTTCAGGAGTGCCTGCTGTCCTTGTTGGAGGAAGTCTGTGTGTTTATAAAAGCACACATTTTTATGGCACCAGAGAAATAAAATTCATAGACACAAATGAAACAACAGAATTGTAAGTAAATGCCTTGCAGTTTGTATCATAAAACTGATTTTTGTTTTATTAAATGCCCTAAAACACTTGTGTGAACGGTCAGTCAGCAGTTCTACAGGGCTGTAATACAATAAACCTATATTAAAAGTCTGATCTTTGCTGTCTGATCCCAAATAACATGTACAATTTGTACTACACAGCTGCTGGATTGTTGATGATCACTTTCTGTATGGCATGAACATCACCTACTTCTCCATAACCTTCCTGTTCAACACGTCCATTTTGGTGGCAGTGACGCGTCAGATTTTTAAGCTCCGGTGCTTGAACGTCAGAGGCAAAAAGCCTCTATCTCGTAAGGACATTTGCACTGTCCTGGGCCTAACCTTACTGCTGGGAATGACATGGGGCTTGGCTTTCTTCATGTCAGGACACACAAACTACCCCATTCTTTACCTCTTCTGTATCTGCAACACCCTGCAAGGTATCAGTAAAACTAGTGCTTTGTAAAGAAAAATAATTATGGCCTAATTGCATGATATTTGCCTATGCACAACACAAATGAGATTAAATGTTAAAATGATCCCATGATTGAATCACTTTGCTTTGCCTCCTTTCTTTGTTCATGGACTCTCACTGAAACAGTAGCTAGGTTGTGTTCAGAAAAAGCGCAAAGTGAAGACAGACATTGTAGCTACATTATGCAGCTTTATTTTGTTACATAATAAAACAGTGAAACCTGATTGGATGGTATTCCAGGATAACCCCGCCCCCATCCACATGGCAAAAATTAAGCATTTTTGTACCAGAGACGGTGAAATTCCCAGTTCAATTCCCTCAGCATACCTGAGCATCGAGATCCAACCAACAGACATACTTAATTCTTGACACTAATCCTACACAAATGTCTTCACTGACCCTGACATCACCATGGTGGGGGTGACCAAAGTTGAAATGACTGAACAAGTATTCAACCTACCCAGTAAATGAATAAATAAATAAATAAATAAAAGCTGAAGTTTAGGTTTCATGACGTTAACTTTTCCCTTGTTGATCTGCAGGCTTGTTTCTGTTCCTGTGGTTTTACAGCACAATGAAGAGGAACAGGAAACTGGTGACACGGTCCTCAACCATGTCTGAACCGATCAGTGCTCCAGTCAAGAATATCGAAAGTAGCTTTTCTTACTGATTACGTGTCATTTAGTGGCGTTGTGATTACACTTCACACTAATTAGCTATCCAGACATGAACAGAAACAAGACTGCTCATTTTGTGGAAATGAGACGTTAACACACTTATTTCTGTTCCTGTGAAATCCTTCAGAAATTTTGCTCCAATTTGTCAATTCATTTGGATGAATGTTCTTTTATTGCACAGTTCTTTTAATTTACAAGCTATAAGTCATTTCTTACTCCACAAATCTTTTGAGTTAACTACTAATACAAATTGTGGTAGATTCCTAAACCACTATAAGCTATGTTTTGATGTTTTGTTATTATTATTATTATTATTATTATTATTATTATTATTATTATTATTATTATTATTATTGATGGGGTATAAGCCACTTTCCTCTACTTATTATTTGATTTATTCATGTATTTATTCTGTTTTCACCACTGTTGTTTACATGTTATCATGTTCTTTTTATAAGATGTTTGTACAGTAACAATTCCGTTTCTACAAAAAAAAAAGAAACCAGAAACAAGTAATGCAAGTTATTAAACCCGACCTATGACGAGTTTCATAATCAGTTGCACAGTTCACTTTTTTTCGGCTGTGAGCGACTGAGTTCCTTTTACAAAAGGAAAAGACGCACATCGTTTTGGAGAACCCATTGTGTGTGTATAATATGTATAATGATCCAGTAGATTTTAGACGGAGTACTTCTTCATCTTTTAATTCTCCATCACCTCTACACTTATCTGATATTACCGGATATTATAGGTTTTGATATAAAGCACTCTTATTCTTAAACTAGCAGAACTTTTGTCTTGTTTTGTATTTGTACAAATGATCATACCGCTCTCTTCTAGTATGTTAAAGTGATGCTGGGTTTCTTTGAGCTTATATCAGAGAATCCCCTCTGCTGGCCAGAAGTGACATTGGCGTTGTGGATGTGGAGGGATTTACCGAATATTCAGAGCAATATGAATTTCATCATTTTGCAGTGTTTTAAACAAGGTTAAACATAGGCAGTCCAATATAAACTCTAATTTAGATACAATTGTAAATGCAAGCACAAGAGAATGAATTTGAATTTATTTTTATTTTTAATGTCATGATTTCAAAACAATTAATTTAATGTAATTTTAAGTTATTGAAAATAAAATTTAATGACTATTTATGTATACTAATAATTTTTTTTGTATTAAATTTTGGTTCATGATGTGAAACTGGTAAGTAAGCTATCCCGAATTAACCATACTATTATAATAATATACTGTAGTATGAATGCATTCAGCTGTCATTTTAATATTGTGCTGTTTCATAGAGAAACAATTCAAACAGTTAAATGTGCAATACTTACTTTTTTTATTCTTTACTTATACAAATGACCTGAAAAATATATTGAATCTTAAAAAAAAAACCCATTGGATTAAGCTTTGGCCTTGGCAACAGTCTATTAAATCAGTGAAATGACCTGTTTGGAAAGCAGACTTTGGTCCAGAAAATGTTTGGATGGGCTTCCTGTCAGTCATTTAGTAGAGAATCTATGGGTTACCCTGGATCTTATTGGTAAAGCTTTGCGAATATGGGCAGAAACAAGGACGTGAGTTCATCTAACCACTGGAGACAAATATATATACACAGTTGTGCTCAAAGTTATTCATACTCCTTGGACAAATCAATACTTTTTCATTTCTTTCATTTATAAAATCTACTTTGTTGAAACGTCCATTGTATTCACTATACACTACTCACAAAAAGTTAAGGATATTCGGCTTTCGGGTGAAAGTTCAGGATGCACCTAAAATGCACTATAACCTTTACAGGTGAACTTAATTTGACCTTCTCTACACTTTTGAATGCACATGTCCAACTGTTCAGTGTTTCAGTACTTTTTGCATAACTTGCTGTTCTCTAACAAGGTGCTTAACGGCAAAATTCACAACTGGTGTTTGATCCATGAATCGACCAATAAATTTTCTGGTTCAATTAGAATTGGTATTTCAACAGTCCTCTTCATCATGCTGTTCACATTTTGACATCATGAAACCAAGACGACACCTAACATTGATCAACAGTACCTCGCCATTGCGAGGTTTCAAACAGGATGTTCTCAGAGGGAAGTGGCCACTGAGCTTAGAGTGTCATCAGAGTGTCATCAGCAGGTTGCGACAGAGATACAGAGAGACTGGAAGAGTCACAGAAAGGCATGGAAGTGGACGTCCTTTGGCCACATCCCACATTGATGACCACTTCATTGTGAACAGCGCCCTGCGGAACTGGATGATGAATGCCACTCAACTCCAGGCACATTTAAGGCGAGAGGCACCCAAGTGTCACGTCAGACCATTCGAAACCGTTCACATCAGCGTGGTCTGCGTGCTAGACAACCTGCAAGGGTACCTGACCACACCACCAGGCACAGGCATAGGGCCAGGGAGCATTTATGCTGGATGAGGGACCAGTGGGCCTCAGTGCTGTTCTCTGATGAAAGTCGATTCACGTTGAGCAGAAATGATGGCCGCCAACGATGTTGGAGACGTCAAGGAGAGCGCTATGCATCAGTCACTGTTGTGGTGGTGTTACAGTCTGGGCAGGTGTGTCTACTCAATACAGAACTGCCCCACATCTTGTGAATGGTACAGTGACAAGCCAATACTACCTGAATAACATCATTAATCCAGTCATTGTGCCCCTGCATGAACAACACAGGCCTACTTTCATCTTCATGGACGACAATGCTCCAGCTCATCAGGGTCGCATCATTAGGGAACGGCTGCTGGAGGCTGGGGTACCTCAAATGGAGTGGCCTGCACTTTCTCCAGACCTGAATCCCATAGAAAACCTATGGGATCAGCTGAGTCGCCATGTAGAGGCTCATAACCCTGCACCCCAGAACCTCAATGACCTGAGGGCCGCCCTTCAAAAAGAGTGGAATGCCATGCCTCAGCAGACAATAAGTCGACTCGTGAACAGCATGAGACGTCGTTGTCAAGCTGTAACTGATTGTCAAGGGCACACGACAGATTATTGAGACATTGACATTTTTTGTTGTGGTATACCCACCACTGTTGTTGGCTTTTGTTTCAGTAAATTGTCTGAGATGAGGAAATCACCATTGCATGCTTCTACTTAAATGCCCTACTTTCATGATATATCACTGTAGAGTGAACTTTTTACATTTTCCATAAATTTCACTCAAAAACCAAATATCCTTAACTTTTTGTGAGTAGTGTATATTAGTTGCTATGCACAAACCCACGTATGTGTTAGCTAAACTTCATTTGTTTACCAATGGATATGGCCAGAGATTCTCTTTCGAGCCTGATCAAAATTAATCATACCCTATTCCCAATCTCAGAAAAAATCCCTTCTTTTGTGAAAGTGCACATAGTTTCACACTCCAGTGACTATTATCAATTTAACCAATTTAGGTGTAATCAATGAAGGCTAAATGTTAAATGGTAACACCTGCTCTGTAAAGTATAATTAAGGGGGCAAAGCTTTCATTATTCTCAGTCACTGTCACCATGGCCAAGAAGAAAGGACTCAGTCATGATCTTCATGCCCGTGTTGTCAATGCCCTTAGTGGAGGCAAAGGCTACAAGGCAATTTCGAAAGAACTGGATGTCCCTGTATCAACCGTACAGAGTATCATCAAGAGGTTCAAGACGCTCAACACTGTCAAAAACCTGGATGGGCGTGGCAGGAAGCGCAAAGTATCATCTAGAATTGCTAGAAAGATCTGCCGTGATGCAAACAACAACCCCCATATCACCACAAAGCTCCCCTCAAAGACACCCACAATCAAGCAGGGGAGATGGTATCAAGATCCACCATTCAGTGAATTCTGCAGTGAGGTGATCTCCATGGACATCATCCCAGAAAGGCACCACTCCTTACCTAGAGACACCGGGATGCACACCT
Source organism: Hemibagrus wyckioides (assembly GCF_019097595.1). Taxonomy (NCBI): domain Eukaryota; kingdom Metazoa; phylum Chordata; class Actinopteri; order Siluriformes; family Bagridae; genus Hemibagrus; species Hemibagrus wyckioides. Next base: position 6,429,306 of record NC_080719.1, read on the forward strand.
GGCCTTTGCGTGGGGTCACCTAGATAGAGATCCAAAATTCTGGTCATCCATCCTCTGGTCAGATGGGACTACACTGGAGCTCTTTGGACATATGGATGTTGCATATGTTTGGCATAAGAAAGAGAAGCCTTCAATCCTAAGCATCCCAACAGTCAAGCATGGCGGTGGTCATATCATGCTATGGGGATGCTTCTCTGCCAGTGGTACAGGTAACCTTGTTAAGATAGATGGTATCATGAAAAAGGAGGACTATGTGAAGATTCTTGATGAAAACCTGGTGGCATCAGCACACAAGCTCAACCTGCCAGAGAACTGGACATACCAGCAGGATAATGTCCCAAAGCAAAGTGGTCAAGCAATGGTTCAGGGACAACAACATAAGTGTTCTGGAGTGGCCAAGTCCTGAACCCAATTGAGAATCTGTGGAGAGAGTTGAAGATCCGGGTCAGGGCTAGGAAGCCTTCCAATTTCCAACACCTGGAGGCTTTTGCGAAGGAAGACTGGGGAAACATTCCACAGCAGACCTGTAGATATCTTGTGGAGACCTACAAGAAGTGTTTGCAGGCCATCATTAAGAACAAAGGCTTTTCTGTTGATTATTGAAACATTGTAATATAAAGGGTATGAATAATTCTGAACATGGTGATTTTTGAATATTTGTCAATAAAAACCCACGAAATGTCATATTTCTTGAAATATCACGTTATTTCTTCTGTTTTTTGTCATATCTTACATATATGAAATTCTTATATGTCTCATATATATATTCTGACCTACTGCACTTTTTAAAAGTACCACAAGCATCAACTCTAATCTGTAAACTACAAAAAGAAGAGAACCAAAGTGGCGCTACGATATGATTCTATGATATTTATAATAAGAACAGAGGGAGAGCTTTGAATTCTTTAACTATGTATGAAGAAATAATAGGACAACACTTATCCATTTTATCTCATCTGATGGTTAAGGGTCTTGCTCAAGAGCCCAGTAGTGGTAGCTTGGTGGACCAGGGATTTGACCTCAACCATTTGACCAGTTGTCCAATACCTTAACCACTAAGCTACCACATATTAGTACCAATAGGCTTTTAACACAACATTTCATGTGATTTCATGCAGAGGATTCATCATCTAGTTCCTAGTTCCCAGTAGTCCTGCAGCTAATTTCTGTACTTGTTTCCAGAAATACTTTTATTTATATGGAACATCCTGTAATTCTATAAAATAGTTAGTCATTGTAAGCCATGACCCATTTGAATAAACCACATGAAAGGTGTGGCAGTGCATCCTGGAGCACTGTGCATATCCACATTTGATACATCGGATATATTTGTGTATGCAAATGTATAAGAATCTTATTAACAACAGCTAGAAAACAGGCAACGCAACTGAGAAAGTAACACCTTCCTAGGTGAGCTGTCTGGGGTTTTATTATTTCTACATGAAGCAGCTCTGATTTTGAAGAATCACCAGATACTATTTGATATCTGAAATCTGAACTGTGTTTGGTTTGTTTCGGTAAGTTTCAGTTTTCTGTGTTTGAGGTGTTCATGAATGAACTGATTTTAGTCTGTTTTATTCGTGAAGAATTGCATTCTTTGGCATTAAGACAAATATTAGACTAGTCAATAATACTTTAAACAATTTGTTATCATATCCTGTTCACAGAGATTCATTTGCAATTATGCCAGTGCCTTGTAAACTTTTTGATTATTGCTTAGAATTTCTAATGTTTTTATATTGTTTTTAACTAGTCTTCTCACTCCTTTTCTAAAGATTCTTTTTATTAAGCTACAGTCATATAATTCATTGTGTCTTGCACACTGTTATGTCTTTGCTTTATTAAAGTTCTCCATCAATCAATCTATCAATTGCAGCTGCTGATATGATACTCCCCTTTATTCTTCTGTTGCATTTTGGAGCCAGTTCTGATGGTGACAAAAACTTATCAAAGGGTACATTTCTTCCAAAATAGACATTGATAAAGATGTGTTTGTTTTTTTGTTGTTGTTTTTTTTACATCAAATGCACAACTAAGTCATGATGACTATAAAGGAAAATGTTTACTATTGTCAATATAATTATCTAGCTAGCTAGCTAGCCATCCATCCTACAGTCTTATTGTCTCTATATTTCTTCCCTTTTCTCAGGTATGACTGCAACAGTATCGAAATCGAGCACCATCCAACAAATGAGTATTCAGACACCTCAGACAGATGTGTGTACATGTAATCAGAAAGAAGGGAAAAACAAAGACAAAATCCATGGCGAGATCAAGCAAAACTTTAGTGGGCCAACCAAAACCTGTGATTACAAGAACTTCACAATGACTGTTGTTAAGATGAATATGATGAATAATGCCATGGATAACAGACGTGTAAAGATATCTGCTCCGAAGGTAATATTGGAGTATTATGCACTCAGCAATAGTATAATAGACAAGGCCTTAAACACAATGGAATGTGCTGTAAAAGGAAAAAAAATGACATGATGGTGTGCGTTGTGACTCAACATGAAGTAGAGTTACTGTTACCACTCACATTGATTAGTTTCCCATAAACGCACACCAAAGTGATTTATTTCTTCAATCCAGAAATTTGGTAGCACTTCAATCTTACTGTCTATCCATATATAGTTACATTTAATTTAGTAAAAATATTCGCAAAGTAATAATAATTAATAGCAGCTATGAATTGTCTTCCCCACACCAGCCTTTTTGCCTGATTCTTGAATCAACAAGACAAAACTGATCAAGTAATCAGTCCGTGTTCCTCACTTTAATCTGTTTATTAGCGATATACACCGATCAAGCATAACATTATGACCACTGACAGGTGACGTGAAAATGACTGATGATCTCCTCATCATGGCACCTGTTAGTGGGTGGGATATATTAGGCAGCAAGTGAACATTTTGTCCTCAATGTTGATGTGTTAGAAGCAGGAAAAATGGACAGGCGTAAGGATTTGAGCGAGTTTGACGAAGGGCCAAATTGTGATGGCTAGACCACTGGATCAGAGCATCTCCAATCTGATCGGTGTATGAATATGTGCAGTGTCTGCCATACAAGCCTCTTTGAATTGAGTTGTGAATATCAAAACAATCACTTTTTTGAATGAGCAAATTAATATAAACATGGGATCTGCAGTTGTCATTACTTTCAGAGCTGCTGCTATAGAAAATGATCAGATTCAAAAACACTGTGATATAATGATTAACATGCTTGTAGGAATTCTAGTAATAAAAACATCTGACAATTTTAAAGCAACCAAAATAATGATTTTACATTTCATATTGGTTAAGTGATTGGTGTCTGATCTGTTTTATATCTGTTTTTACTGTCTGATAGATGTATGATAATGATTCAGACATAGATGTATTTGTCCCGATTGAACCATTTCTGAATGTCCCAGATGACCAGGTCAGAGTTAGTGTAGTGAGATACCGCTCCCCTCCACAGTTTATAGTAAGTCTTACATGAACCTTCACAATCTCTTTAAATAATGTGTATTTCATTTGGGAGCTTGAGTAATTTTTTTTCCAAAGACTATAATTATATCCCTTTTCTGCACATTTTCACAGATTAACTCAAGCATCATTTTGAAATCCCCCGTCATTCTTGTTGAAGTAGTGGAACGTGAGATTAAGGACTTGTCCAATCTACTTGTTATCAATTTTACAGTGAACAGTGGTGAAATAACCGTAAGTGATCGTCTGTACATATCTTTCTGTTTCTGTATCTTTTTGACAAGTAGCTCTTGTCCATGCTTATGACACTTTCTTCCTTTGCAAAATACAAAGTCATATTATGGATGAATACATGGTTCAAATATGAAACGAATACAAAAACTGTCACAGAATAAAAGTTTGAAATGCACAGGATTTTCATATGCATTTGACTTTTTATTTTTATTTATTTATTTATTTATTTATTTATTTATTTATTTATTTATTTTAATTCAGCCCTTGTACTTTGTTGTTATAGAAAAACCAAACACTGTCATGCCAGTTCTTTAATGAAACAGGTATGTATGATTTTGTCGAATGCTCAACGTTTTAGCTTGTTATTGGTGGTGCAACAGTGATGAGAACCCACAGTGATGCGATCCTGATCTCATTATAATCTTATACAAATGGAGTAGGATTAAAATCATAGGGTAAAAAAAAATTAAGAACACACTGCCTCTAACTTTAATCTTAAATTGTAACGTATACACAAAATTGGTACTAATGATTAGTGCAGAATTTGAAAGAAGCTGTATAATTTGAATGATATTTGGTAATTATGCATGCACCAAAATATACCTGGCAAATAAAGACCACTAAGAGTTACACACTGTGAGAGAGATTACTCAATCTTCTAAATGATGGTAACTCTACAATGCTAACTCTTCCCAAAACGTTTTAACCAAGTCTTAGCCTAGATTTAAACTGGTAAGTTATGATAACAATATATTTCTCTATTATAACACAACCTATCACATCGATTATGTGTTAAAACGTTTGTATCAGTAAGCACCCAACAGTGCCACTCTTGACAAGCCTCTCCATACTTTCCATAAAGGTATTTAGTTATGTATGTAAAAAATCAAGTCTTTCAAATGATTTCCTCTAGATTTCTCATATTCTACTTTAACCTTCCTGGTTTCTTTTACTAAATAATTTATAGTAGTTATTAAATAATATTCATTGTTGAATAATAGGTAGGTGTTTAAGAGGTCAATTGCCCAACAACAACCATCACAATTCACACAGTTTTAGCAGAATTAAATTAATAATGCTTTCCTACATATTCATTCATTTGGACTGGTGATGAAAAGTATGAATTGAGTAACATGAAGTAAGGATTGAATTACAATCTGTCATAGACAGGGCCACTCACAGCAGCTAAGAAACACAACTGATCTCCATCTCTTGAAAACTGCTTAAGTGTGCAGCATTCATTTTAGCTTCTTCTCATACAAGATCATAGGTTTTGGTTGCCATGATGTTAAAACTGACCAGAGATTCTGATTTCGTCCTGATTAGAGCTTGTTTGGAATGACACGGGGTCTTTCACCAACCTGGATAATTATAAAAGCAATAACATTGTAAGCTGCTCTTACGATCACATGACCCCTTTCGCTGTACTTCTGGTAAGCACTGAATCAGTACCAGAAATCATGTGAGTAAACTAGTTCTACTATAATTTTGCTAAGATATTCTCTATCTGTCTGCATCTCTCTTATTAGGTTAGCACAGATGAGACACCTATGAATCTTCAGCAGTGGAACACCCTTTCCTATATTAGTTACATAGGTTGTAGTCTTTCGGCGTTTTTCTCAGTAGTCACCATCTTCCTCTACACTTTCAAGAAGTGAGTAAATTTGACGATGTACCAATGACACATTTAAACAAAGAGCGATTCTTTAAAAATGTATTCATAAATATTCCAGTAATTTCCCTAATCTATTATTTGCATGTAATTTGGAACTGTTCTTTTTGAAATGTGAAACTGTAATGTGCACGATATCACGATAGACCCAAATCCATGATACTGGTAATGTCAAGTCTGTCACAGAAGAACTGATCTGGGCTGTTAAGGACACCTATATGGAGGGCCCTTAAGAAGGCACAGAAATTTGCATAAGGCCAAAGAAATCACTACAGGTTACTGTAGAAAGTATTTCCATAGTACAGCCATGACCAAAAAGTTTTGAGAATGATTCAAATATTAATTAATTTTCACAAAGTCTGCTGCTTCAGAGTTTTTCGATCTTTTTGTCGGATGTTACTGTGGTATACTGAAGTATAATTACCAGCATTTCCTAAATGTCAAAAGCTTTTATTGACGATTAGATTAAGTTTATGCAAAGAATCAATATTTGCAGTGTTGACCCTCCTTTCTCAAGACCTCTGCAATTCGCCCTGGCATGCTTTCAATCAACTTCTGGGTCACATCCTGACTGATGGCTGCCCATTCTTTCATAATCAATTCTTGGAGTTTGTTAAAATTTGTGAGTTTTTGTTTGTCCGGCCCGCCTCTTGAGGATTGACCACAAGTTCTCAAAGGTCTGAGGAGTTTCCTGGCCATGGACCCATAATTTCGATGTTTTGTTCCCTGAGCCATTTAGTTATCACTTTTGCCTTATGGCAAGATGCTGAATCATGCTGGAAAAGGCATTGTTCGTCACCAAACTGTTCTTGGATGGTTGGGAGAATTTGCTCTCTGAGGATGTTTTTCTACCATTCTTTATTCATGGCTTTTGTTCTTTGGCAAAATTGTGAGTGAGCCCACTCCCTTGGCTGAGAAGCAACCCTACACATGAATGATCTCAGGATGCTTTACTGTTTCCTTGACACAGGACTGATGGTAGCGCTCACCTTTTATTCTACAGCCAAGCTTTTTTCCAGATACCCCAAACAATCGGAAAGGGGATTCATTAGAGAACTTTACCCTAGTCCTCAGCAGTCCAATCCCTGTAACTTTTGCAGAATATCAGTCTGTCCCTGACAGTTTTCCTTAAGAGAAGTGGCCTATTTTCTGCCCTTTTTGACACCAGGCCATCCTCCAAAAGTCTTCACCTCACTGTGCGTGCAGATGCACTCACACTTGCCTGCTGCCATTCCTGAGCAAGCACTCTACTGCTGGTGCCCGGATCCCAGAGATGGTCCTGGCACTTGCTGGACTTTCTTGGGCGCCCTGAAGCCTTCTTCAGAACAATTGAAATTCTTGATGACCCAATAAATAGTTGATTTAGGTGCAATCTTACTAGCAGCAATATACCTGCCTGTGAATCCCCGTTTATGGAAACCAATGATGACTGCATGTGGCACCTTGCAGGTAACCATGGTTAACAGAAGAAGAACAATGATTTCAAGCACCACCCTCCTTTTAAAGCTTCCAGTCAGTTATTCTAACTCATTCAGCATGACAGAGGGATCTCCAGCCTTGTTCTCCTCAACACTCTCATAATTGTTAATGTCAGAATCATTGACATGATGTCAGCTGGTCCTTTTGTGGAGGGCTGAAATGCAGTGGAAATGTCTTTTTGGGGGGATTAAGTTCATTTTCATGGCAAAGAGGGACTTTGCAATTAACTGCAATTTATCTGATCACTCTTCATTACATTCTGGAGTATATGCAAATTGGCATCATAAAAACTGAGGCAGCAGACTTTGTGAAAATTAATATTTGTGTCATTCTTAAGACGTTTGGCCATGGCTGTACATTTCCTTGGGCATTATCCATGTGGAAGGTATTTAGTGTGTAAATCAGTGCTCAAGGCTTTGGCCTACAGATTGGAACAGGTTTCCTTAAGCAAGACCCTTATTCTACAAATTATTTTGAGTTATAACTTGCTGTGGATTTATATCTTACTCTGGATAAAAGCATCAGCCAAATATTTATTGAAATACATTTTGTGATGAACACACACAACACAACACAACAGTCATTTTTCTGGGAGTTGAAGCTTGAGAACCCAGAGGAAATCTACACAGAAACAGGGAAAACTTGCAACATTCCACGCAAACAGTAACCCAACTTTAGAATTAAACTAGTAATTAAATATAATATTTATTATGTGCAAATTGAAGTATAAAAAAACACAAACCACCATAACATCTCCAATGCACCTTGACTAAATACTAATGATAAATAAATACTAGATAATACTAGTACTAGATAAATACTATGCTTCCAATAAAAAATCCCTCAGTAAGAATGATGGTTGAGCAGACTGGTAACACACCAGTGAGTTGCGTTTTGGTGACTAGAATTCAGTTCATTCTTAACTTATTAAACCATTCATCACAAACCCGCACACAACCTCATCGTACAATCCTATCAGTGTAGAAATGTTTCGCCATAAGGTAAAGGTTAAGACCTTAAGATCTGTAAATTAGCAATGATTCTTCCATTTAAGGAGACAAGTGGATCTAAATAATGGCAGCAACATAAAATAATGCCCACACAGTATAACAGAGCCACCTGGGTTTTTTTTAAATTAGTAACTGCATGATTTAACAGCATACACAAATACACCACAATCATATCGATACTCTGTTTTTACAGGACCTCAGGCAGAGACACTTCTCTCCGTATCCATGTGTCTTTGAGTGCAGCCGTTTTCCTCCTCAACATCAGCTTCTTGTTCAGTGAATGGGCAGCTCGGTCACTCGGTGCATGCGTCTTTATAGCAGCGATAATACATTACAGCCTCCTGTCCTGTTTCTCCTGGATGGCCATTGAAGCATTACACTTGTACTTGCTTCTAATCAAAGTGTTCAACACGTGCATCAAGCACTACATGATCAAGCTGTCACTGCTTGGATGGGGTGAGGATTCTAACACAGTACCATTACATTCAAAGACCACTTACCGGCTCACTGAAACTGGACAATTGAAGATTTTCCATCGTCAACTCCCTTTCTCAGGATGTTTTTCTTTTTTACCAGTTTCACACCATGCAATTCCAACAATCTTTCCATGTCATATCCCATTTTGGCTTGTGACATTCTAAGATTTTAATCCATTTTTTTAAAAATACTTAGGCAAACAACCATATCTTAGCCACTGAGATCACTGATGTTTGATGTGAACATCATAACTCAAGCTCTTGATCTGTATATTGACCTGTGGAAGTTTTTGCATTGCACTGCTGCTACGTGATTGGCTGATTGGATTGCAAGAAAGTTCGGTTGTGCATATTAAAGTGGCCGGTGTGTGTATAGGACACATGACATTGTGGATTGTTTTTGTTGTTGTTGCAGGAGTGCCTGCTGTCCTTGTTGGAGGAAGTCTTTGTGTTTATGGTATTAAGCCTTTTTATGGCACCAAAACAATACAATTCTCAAACACAAGTGCAACAAACAAATTGTAAGTAAAAAAACCTTTAAGAATTTGTATCATAACAATGAATTTTTAAAATTCCTAAAAGACTTGAATGGCCAGTCAGCAGCTCAACAGGGCTGTATAGGTTCATTATAATAAACATGTTCCTTTGCTGTCTGATCCCAAACAACATGTACAATTTGTACTACACAGCTGCTGGATTATTGATGATCGCCTTTTTTATGGCATGACCATCACCTACTTCTCCATAACATTCCTGTTCAACATGTGCATTCTGGTGGCAGTGATGCATCAGATATGGAAGCTCAAGGGCGGGAACGTCAGAGGCAGCAATCTTACATCTTGTAAGGATATTTGCACTGTCCTCGGCCTGGCCTTCCTGCTGGGAGTGACATGGAGTTTGGCTTTCTTCACATCAGGATACACAAACTACCCCATTCTTTACCTCTTCTGTATCTGCAACACCCTGCAAGGTACTGATACTTTACTTTCAGTAATTACTGATGCACATCACAATCCACTTATTGTGCATAACTTTTCCATGTGCAGCATATGATTTATAGATACAGGTGTTAGGCAGGTGTATCTTCTCAATTGCTGTTAAGTCAAGAAGCTTTTATTGTCATTTCAACCATATATAGCTGACGCAGTACATAGTGGAATAATAATAAAAGAAAAAAACATTTCTTCAGGACCATGCAACATAACAACAACAAAAAGCTACATAAAACAACACAGAGCTACAAAAACAACAACAACACAGAGCAACGGCTAAGTCAGCCTAGCCAAATAAAGCAAATAGTGTGCAACCTAGTGCAAAAAGTTTGCATAAAAAACTTCACACAAAGCCTCCACTTTGGTTTTTCCGCTGTTCCTTGTTCATGGGCTCTCAATAAAAGTGGGTGAAGAGATTCTCTTAAAGCTATAGTGTGTAAAAAAAATTTTGTTACATGTTTTAGATAATAAAACATTGCAACCTGATGGGATGGGTTTCCAAGATGACCCCACTCCCACCCACAGGGCATGAGGGCAGAAATGTTTATACCAGAAATTTTTCCAAATATTACTTTCAGAGGCTTTACACTTGGCACTAAGAGAGCCAGTCGAAAAATCTTCCCAAAAAATTCTTCCCACATTAGCGCTAGTCACAAAAACATTGATCTGTCTTCAACGTGGTGGGTGTGGTCAAAGCTTAAATGAAGACTGATCAGACTGAGTTGGAATATAAAGGGTGAAACAAATATTCCCAGGCAGGAAATGTGGCTCGTGTGGTAGATGTAGATGCAGGTCTTTCTGCTAAGTAGTGTATATTTTCAGACTGACTCATCTGAGGTCACTTTTTGGATACATGCCTGGTTCATGGTGGTCTTGAAAAGCTTGCTCTAGAATAGTCACTGCTTTGGTGGCAGTTATAACAAGCAAAAAACTACATTTCACACATCTTTAATCAAACCTTTAAAGGTTTGATTTAAACCAAATCTTTCTCAAACATCTTTAATATTTGAAATGGATTGGGGTTAGGGGTAAGCATATACTACCTAGCAGCAATCAATCAATCAGTCACACACACACACACGCACACACCCATACAATGTACCACAAAAAGAAGCTCTGAGCATGCACTTTGGTGAGACAGGAATGACTAAACCTGCGTCATTTTTAGGAAACCATAAAAGGGGAAGTGAGCTCAATGAGGGTGCATGACAGTCATTTTTTTTTTCAATCTTTTTGATATCCAGGGTTGTTTCTCTTCCTGTGGGTCTATCGTACAATGAAGAGGAACAGGTGTCTGGAGACACGAGCGTCAACTGTGTCGGAGCAAACTCTTGCTAGCTAAAACCAGTTTTACAGAGTGACCACAGATGTTACATGTCATTTAGTAGTGATGTGGTAAAACATCATATACTGATATAAATCTAGCACTATGAAGCACTGTATGAAGTTATAGAAGTGATCACATGATTTCTAATCCAAATCATCATCTCACTCTTTAACCATTAGTTTCATAATCAGTGGCACAGTTCACTTTTTTTTCCATTTGAGTTCCTTATTATCAATGTCACAAAGGTAAATGATGCATGATGTTTTTGTGTGTGTATAAATACATAAATAGAGTAATTCTCTATCACCTCTACATTTGACTACACTGATCTAATCTATGTTGGTTTTGCATATGAAACCTGTTAAACTCTTACAAAAAGTATCTTTATGATGCCTGTTTATAATCACTTTGTATATGAATGTATATAAACACTGATTATACGGCTCTTTTATACTGTATCCATGTGACACTGTGTGCTATTGATATTGGTCTTCGGCTGTATTGTTTCAGCTTTACGGCAACTTTACTTCCTCCTGAGTTTCGAATTTTTATGTGTTCCTCAAAATAAAACCTGCTTTATCTACTACTACTGCTGTTCTTTAATATTCTGTGTAAACAAAATGGTACCATGTGATATCTCATTGTCAGGAACATTAATGTTTATATATCATGTGATGTACATAGTTCCTTCCGGTCTATGAGGAAACCACAGGATTGAAAAGAGACCTTGTTGCATCAAGAGTGTAGCAGCAGCAGTGAGATCTTATTCGAGAAACGATGCGGCTACTGGATTTGCTTATGATTTGTATATTTTTCTCCATGAACCTGACCATGATAGGTAGGATAAATAATTGATACGGTTTGGGTTATGAATTAATTAGCATTGCCATTGACATTATTGGCTTTATGTCATTAATTATTATAATAAATTAGTCAGCTAAAGATATTATGCCAGGGAAATATATTGTAATAGAGTTTTTCTGTTTGATTTATGCGAATGACAGTAATGACAGTATCTGGTAATATAGTTAGAATACATAAAGTGTATACTGGTTTAGTGAGTGAAATACAAAAACGCTGAAATAGAAAAACTTTGTTTTATCAAACTGCTAATTTATGCTTGACAAAGAGCATATTGCTAAAATGTTTTTATCAACATTGTCTGTTGTTCTACATCACGAAAAGGAGCCATCGCCTGTTTTCGGGTTCCCCAACATTGTAAAGAAAACTATTCAGAAGACGTTCCTCTGTGAGTTGGCAATTTTAAAAACATGACAGAATTTTTAAAAATATATTAACAATTGTTATACATTCAGAACTTCTTAAACACTCAGAAATTTTTCAGTAACTAAGAAAAATGTGAATGAATATGTTCTGAATTTATGTGTAATCATATTTATTTTTATATGAATGTTAAGCCTCTCTTTTTATCTTAAGGTTAAAACCAACTTATATAGGCTCATATATGGTGTGATGCACTCCAGATGAATGAATTCTTTATCAAATAAATTTTGTATAGTTTATATTGTATATGTATATAGTTACACTATATTGCCAAAAGTATTCGCTCACCCATCCAAATAATCAGAATCAGGTGTTCCAATCACTTCCATGGCCACAGGTGTATAAAATCAAGCACCTAGGCATGCAGACTGTTTTTACAAACATTTGTGAAAGAATGGGTCGCTCTCAGGAGCTCAGTGAATTCCAGCGTGGAACTGTGATAGGATGCCACCTGTGCAACAAATCCAGTCGTGAAATTTCCTCGCTCCTAAATATTCCACAGTCAACTGTCAGCTGTATTATAAGAACGTGGAAGTGTTTGGGAACGACAGCAACTCAGCCACGAAGTGGTAGGCCACGTAAACTGACGGAGCGGGGTCAGCGGATGCTGAGGCGCATAGTGCGAAGAGGTCGCCAACTTTCTGCAGAGTCAATCGCTGCAGACCTCCAAACTTCATGTGGCCTTCAGATTAGCTCAAGAACAGTGCGCAGAGAGCTTCATGGAATGGGTTTCCATGGCCGAGCAGCTGCATCCAAGCCATACATCACCAAGTGCAATGCAAAGCGTCGGATGCAGTGGTGTAAAGCACGTCTCCACTGGACTCTAGAGCAGTGGAGACGCGTTCTCTGGAGTGTCGAATCGCGCTTCTCCATCTGGCAATCTGATGGACGAGTCTGGGTTTGGCGGTTGCCAGGAGAACGGTACTTGTCTGACTGCATTGTGCCAAGTGTAAAGTTTGGTGGAGGGGGGATTATGGTGTGGGGTTGTTTTTCAGGAGCTGGGCTTGGCCCCTTAGTTCCAGTGAAAGGAACTCTGAATGCTTCAGCATACCAAGACATTTTGGACAATTCCATGCTCCCAACTTTGTGGGAACAGTTTGGAGCTGGCCCCTTCCTCTTCCGACATGACTGTGCACCAGTGCACAAAGCAAGGTCCATAAAGACATGGATGACAGAGTCTGGTGTGGATGAACTTGACTGGCCTGCACAGAGTCCTGACCTCAACCCGATAGAACACCTTTGGGATGAATTAGAGCAGAGACTGAGAGCCAGGCCTTCTCGTCCAACATCAGTGTGTGACCTCACAAATGCGCTTCTGGAAGAATGGTCAAAAATTCCCATAAACACACTCCTAAACCTTGTGGACAGCCTTCCCAGAAGAGTTGAAGCTGTTATAGCTGCAAAGGGTGGACCGACGTCATATTGAACCCTATGGATTAGGAATGGGATGTCACTTAAGTTCATATGCAAGTCAAGGCAGGTGAGCGAATACTTTTGGCAATATAGTGTATATTGTTTATATAGATACCTTATACTGAGGGGTTTACATCAGGAGTGTCTTTTTTCTGCCATTTGTAACAGTCAAATTTTCAGGACATCAGTATTCAAGTTATCAGTATTCAGGACAAAGAGATTTGTGGTTTCTCAGAAATACAAGTTACATTTCTTTATATAATCTATGAGAAAAAGTTAGTGGGTTGAGGTGATAAACAGTAACTCTGCTTCACACCAACCCACTCTTCCTATAACAACATATCGTTTGTTTTCTTACTTAATTAGACTGCTTCATTAAACTGTGCATTTTTTCAAACATTATTTTTATTGGGACCAATCTAAATATTACAAAATTAGGCAATTCTGTAACTTTCTGCAATAGATTTCTTAATCGCAGTGTAGTCACCACATTGACACTACACACTGTATTACACACTTTAATTCATCAATCCAAGTATTCAGATTATACCACAGATATGATGCCCAGAAAACATGTACATAATTTATAATGTATTGCCTAATGTGAAACCTTTTCAACAGGTGTCTTGAAAGCACAATGAGAAATTGTGAACCCCGTCAAACTCGCCATCCAACCCCAGACTTTTATATGAAAAGCATAACAGAGGAGGTAAAGCTCTCACATTCTTATTTTCAAGGCATATAAATATTAAGTACTTATTAAGTGCTTAATATTTATATGCTTATATTTATATGCTTAAGTGCTTAATATTATGTACTTATTAAGTACATAACACTTTGTGTTTTTGTTTTACTTAGTGTTGCTTACTAACACTCTAAATAATGTAAATAATGGGGGTCACTACATAACAAAGGCAACATGAGCAAAGAGAGGGACATCCAACAGGGACAAAAACATTAGATTACTTTAAGTACTATAAGAACTTAATGATAAATACAGTCCTTTGAAAGTATTGGAATGGCAAGGCCAGTCTTGAATGGCAAATCTAGTCTAAAACCACCTACCACCTTTGCCCCTGATGAAGTCCATGTCATGCTGGCTGTGAGTTTTGGGTCTTACTGCATGATGAAGTTCCTCCCAGTTAGAATTAATGCAGTTCTCTGTAGAGTTAATATTTCTATAGACTCTATAGATTTTCAAAAGCAGTCATACAAGCCCAAGCCATAATATTACATTCATCATGCTTGACCCATAAGCTTAACTGTTTTTGATGACAAACATATATCCACACGTTTCTCCTCTTTTTCCGTCACTTTGGTAGAGGTTAATATTGATTTTAGAATTTTTGTGGCTTATCTCTGTATTTGTGGATTTCAAACTGGCCTTCTGATTCTCACTGCTTATTATAGGTTTGCATCTTGTGGTATGGCTGCTACATTTCTGCCCTCAGTCTTCTTCTTGTGGATTTTGATTCACTTCACCCCTCCCCTGGTGAGGTGGTTGGTGATGTCCCTGACTTGTTTTGGGGGTTTTCATCACAGCTCTCCTAATGTTTCTGTCATCAACTGTGTCTGTTTTGCTTGGCCTATCAGTTCAATTTCTGGTTGTTGGTACATCAGTTGTTTCTTTCTTTTTCAGGACTTTCCAAGCTGTTATAATGGCTATGCCCAATGCTTTGCAATGGCTCTGATCCATTTTGTTTCTTTTCTCAGCTTGCTTTTCTCCCATAGACAGCTCTCTGGCATCATGTTGGCTAGACCTTTTTAAAAACAAATGTAGACTTCACAGGCAAAACCCAGGGTTCACACAATAGGTGCCAATAGGTGCCAATAGGTACACATCCAGCTGTAAATATCATGACAGTCTGACATTCTGATCTCATACTCATCTTTTGATATCAAACCCAAATGTCTTGTGTATGGCAAAAACAAAAGAATTGGCCTTGCCATTCCAATACTTCTACCACTGTAACTAAATTCAAGTATTGTAAATGTTACAGCTTTCACAAACCCCAGTGTGAGAATCCATGTTTGACCAAAGACTGGATTCTCACTCATTGTTGCTTGAGTATTATCAGAAGGTCCCTTTTTCTTTGTAATCACGTCAAGTTCCCTGTTCTTCTTCCCCTAGTATTTCAAAAGAACATAAGTACATTTCCCATGAACAAAACCATGACTAATACCCATGTCTTTAAGTGAAAGCACAATTTAACCTTTTGAACTAACATGCAGGGGACCTAAAATGTCTACACACCCCTGTTTAAACCACAGACTTTTGTAATAGAGAAAAGGAAACTAAGATAACTCATACCATTTATGTCTCCCACGCTTGATTTGGCAGTTTCCTTGCAAAAGTGCTCTGGTTCTATCAAATTGTGAGAGGATGACCTGTGCACAGCCCTTTCAAATCAATCCACAGGTTTTGAACGGGATTTAGATTTGAGGGCCATTCTAAAACGATGATCTTCAACAATGACATCCTGTACCTGCTTAGTAAGCTCTTTGCAAATGACTGCTTCAGCAGTTGGATAAAAATGACATTGACATTTTTAGAATCACATTCGCTGATGACAGCTACTTTTAAAGGCAATTGGGTGCCCCATTATAAATGTGTGTGCATTTTAGATTGGATATGATTTATCTTGGTTTAATATTTTTTTTACCTGCAACAGGAATTTCTAAGGGTATCCACTGTATAATCTTCATTGTTGAAGATCATCGTTTTAGAATGGCCCTCAAATCTAAATCCCGTTCAAAACCTGTGGATTGATTTGAAAGGGCTGTGCACAGGTCATCCTCTCACAATTTGATAGAACCAGAGCACTTTTACAAACCATCTCTTTGTTTCTCTCTCTTTCAAACCGTATACGATGCATGGTAAAATAAAACCAATAATATAACATATAACGATCGTTGTACAATATTTTACTGAGAAAAGAATTGAGAATTCTGATCACTTTCTAGTATTGTGAAATGAACTCATGTCATATATAACCCACTGCTTTCACAGGCCAAACTGGAGACAACGAATGGGCATGTAATCCATATTCCCCCCGAAGCCGTCATGAAAAGCGGTGGGACGCAGAACCAAAGTGTGCCCCTGATTGTATCAGTTCTCAGCAACAGCATTTTTAAGGTGAGTGACAGATTTTGCCCAATGCTGTCAGTAAATCTTTTTAGATTTTTTCTCCTTTTTCTCCTGGGGTACCAGAGAACCAGTTTTATACACCTGATTCGTATCATTTCATAGTTTTGCATATGTAACTATGGTTCTAACTGGAGGCCACTAATTCATTCAGGTAACTCAGATTGAGGCTACCTTCATGGGATTACATTTGTTTTGGTATTCAGCAAGGAAATGGGCAAAAGGGGAAGGGAAGGCGGCATTGGCAGCTTCTGATTTCACTTCCTTAAAGGATTTTCTGATTACAAAACCACTCTATGTTGTAGACTTTATGTTGAGCTTTTAAGGCTTTCCCAAAAGGACAGTCGAAGAAACTTTAAGGGGAGCCTAAGGGATAGTTTTGTTGTTTCCCCATACGACAAATCCCCCTCCAATTCCAATTTGTTTAATATCTGTTTTAATCTTTTTTCTTTTTTGATTATTATTTATTCTATTTTTTTTATTTTTACTAGTCTACTTCTAAATCTCACAGCACTCCTCCCCTGCTCTCAATATAGCTTATGTCTGTACATAACAAAAAGCAACATGATTATGCAGCTTGTTCAGGCTACCACCCACAAGTGGCAGCTTGTAGCATTTGAAAAAGAGGAAGCACTGATGTCTATTAGAATAAAGGAAGAATTTGTTATGTCTATCTGTGTGGTATGTGTTATCTGGTGGTCTGACCAACTGCTTAAATTTTTGCATGAACTCTAGACATATAAATGAGCCAAATGAACACAAATAATCAGATATTAACTTTATACTTCTTTATGAATTAAAACGATAAAACTCATTGGAACTGCTAACATTAGATTAGATTAGATTAGATTAGATTAGATTAGATTAGATTAGATTAGATTAGATTAGATTAGATTAGATTAGATTAGATTAGATGGTTAGGCAGTACAGCATCTTCAACGAGATCTCTTATTTGTTACACGGAGAAACTGTTCATCCAGGCAGGGCAAACAAAGTGTACTGTTCAACAGTTTCTCCAAAAAACACACCCAGTGCTCATGAATCCAGCTCACGCTGACATACTAAAAATCTGCTGTCCAATAACAGTAATCTTTGTTCATATGAAACCACAGTGTATTTGAATCTGTCATAAGGAGCCCAGTAATGTCATGCTTCGCTGGATTTTTATTGCCGTCACGTCTGTAGGGTCTAAAGGAGATTTTATGCAGGCTGTGCTTTTCACAGAGCACAATTTGCCTTAAACAAACTTGCAGTGGGATGTTTAATCATACAGGTTTAATTCCCTTCCACAGCTGAGAAAGCGCAGCTTGTTCTCTGTAATGGACGCTCATGTTATTAATTTTGTTATTGGATGGGAATTGCGTTCTAATATTCATCACTAATTGACAAAGAAACTATAGAAGCTTGGGCTTGTTTCATGTCTATAATGGGACTGGGTTCATACTGTAGAAAACCCAAACCACAGACACTAAACTTTGGTTTCTGTTATCCATCCTTTAAGTGTAATTTGTACTCTCATTAAACAGTGTATCTACTTTTAGCTTCTCCTCTATTGGCGAAAAACGACGATTGAGTAAATAATCCATGTTTTTCACAGTTGTTTTATCATTACATTCACATTCGTTACTCAACTGTGTTTGAAATTGGTATTCTTCAAAGAATGTGTCAGCAAAGTAGATGGAAAAATATCAGAGCATCAAATGTAGGGGCGTTTGATTCCTTGGCACAACTGCATGGATCTACTGTATAGATTAGAAAGAAATCAGCTCCAAACTTCGCTTCTTATCCATTTGCGTTGGTGGTGGTGTTGTGCTTGGTTCCCCAAAAGTGGAAAACTCTCTACAGTGAAACCTCTGAACATTGTATACACAGGCAACATCTGTTGAAGGATCTGTTCATGAGAGTGTCTTGGGTGTGTGGCTTGGTGCACAAGATCTCCACAACCTTTCTCAACCTGTTCAAATGCATTTTGTGAATACTAATCAGGTAAGGAATCCCAAACTTACAAACAATACTTGTATGCCTGTACACTGGAACCGTAGGTCACAGCAACATTAAATCGTTGTTTAGCGTATAGCAGACGTTTTACTGAAGAATATTTTTGGTCCATGCAATACAGACGTTTTTCTGATTTGTGTTTTCTTAAAAAACAACATATTTTTCAGACTGTGACTGGGAAATGTGTCTTTTGGAAGCAGTCAAACAATACAGGTCCTGAAAAACATTTTTTTTATTTTTTGTAATTTTTTCAAACGTTTTTGATTCGTTAATACTTATCACCTTCTTAAGAAAATAATAATGAGAAGACAAAAGGAAATAGATTATTCTTGTGCGTATTATTGAGGGAGAAACAAAAACCGTCATGTTGTTCTGTTACGTTTTCAAGAAGTTGTTATGATCGTATATTTAGATGTGCACATTACTATGTGTTCCTCAGGCCACTGGAGCAGTGACGGATGTACCACAAGCAAGAACAATACAGATTTTGTCTGCAGTTGCAATCACCTCAGTTTTTTTGCAGTGCTCATTGTGAGTTGATGCCTCAATGCATAATCATCTACGTAATGTCTTCCAATACGTAATGTTTGGATTGTTCATCTTTATCATATCTGGATGTCTCTCTTGTTCATATCGTTGGACACCGGCAGAGTCCTGGGAGTGTAGACCATAAAGATGTTCGCAATCTTGAATACATTACATACATTGGGTCTTCTTTCTCTGTGATATTCACAGCCATCATCATCATCCTGTTTTTAATTAAAAGGTATGTAGGCTACTCAATTATTCTCACATTATTCAGGCTTGTATACTAAATGGCAGGTAAATGATGCCCTCTAGTGGCTCGCTGCAGAACATTTCCATGTTCAGTGTCCATTTCAGTGAATGTGAAAAGACCAAACATTTTAGTAAATTATTTTCATGAATAGTTTTTTTTAAATGAATAGTACTTTTTTCCGTCTACGCAAGCTCGTTGTACTATATTATAAGTAGCAAACAAATGCAAGTGAACAAAATGACATAAAACAAGGCAGCAAACACTAGCATAATTTTACAACAACAATTTACGTAAAGCAAGACCTCAGTATCTTGGCAATGTTAGCCAGTCACTCCTTTTTTTTAAAAAAAAACAAACTACACCAACAGAACAAAATGAGCAAAAAGTAAATTTCTTGCTGACTTACTGCACTTAGCAAAGCCGGAGAAATATCATGTAAAAGTAGTGATGCTTCCTTTCCCAAAAAAAGTGTTGTGTTTCATGAAAATGTTGACTGCTGTTTAGCTGTTTTCAGTTTGTACTTCACCCTAGCTACTTCTACAGTCTTTTGACTAAAATAACATGGTGACGTCAGGTAACTACTAAATGTTAGCTCAGCCAGTCATGACTCAAAGCTCTAGAAATGTACCTGCTTGCTTATTAATATTTCATTATACACCATCACATATGACTGCCACCTCATCCACCTTCTCTCATTTTATGAAACAGGCTAAACTCATAAAATATGTTACCCTGATACAGCTTCATAGTATGACTAGTAATAGCTAGTGCTAAAATAATTAATATTACACAACAGTGAAGCACTGATTATATAAAATACAACTTACCTCAGCCACGACAACAAAAATATTGTTCACGAGACATGTCTTGGGAACCAAAGTGGCTTTTAAAGTCACCATATGCCCGCCACATGATTTTACCATTGTCTCCACAGGAAGAAGAAGACCAATCACTCGATTGTCATCCATGTGCAACTATCTGGTTCACTATTCCTGCTGCACGTCTTCTTTCTGGCCAGTACACTGGGGTCAGCAACAGAAAACAAGCAAATATGCCAGTGCCTTGGCCTCGTCTTACACTGGGCCCTGCTCGCCACTTTCACATGGATGGCTATTGAAGGTTTCCACTTGTACTTACTCCTTGTGAGGGTCTTTAACATCTACATCAGGAGATATTTGCTCAAACTAAGCTTAGTGGGCTGGGGTAAGTTGTGGTCCTACATCAGTATGATCGCAATCATTTCTTCTTAGTCATTAGCTTTGGTTTTCCTTTTTGTAATGTTTAACAATTGCACTGTTTTTCCTCTCTTGCTATAGGAGTGCCTATAATTACAGTGACGATCTGTGGACTGGCCGGTGAATATGGAAAATACAGTTTAACAGAAAGTAACAGCGAATCAAATCTGTAAGAAAAAGAAATAGTAATGCTTTACGTTAAGGAAATTATTTACTGGAATCTCTATTTATTTACTACTTATAGGTTAACAAACCATGTAGCCTTTCAGCCTTTAAGGCATTCAGCCTTAATACCCTATATGTATATCAACCAATGCACTAAAAATGACTAAAATAATGTTCAACTTGTAAAAACTCCTTAATGAACATGTATGAGTTTTGTTCTTATTTAGTCATGCATTCAGTGAACAGTACATGCAGTTGTGTTGCATTAAAAAGGTCAATTAATGCATGTATTCAATAAGCAACAATCTAGAAAATAATCCCATTTTTATTTTGATGCAGCGCCACACAAAGCAGGGTTGCCTTTACCACCTCAAAATACTGTTTTCACAACCAGGGAATTCAGGTTTTAAGTGTGTGAAAAAACTTCAGTTTCAGTTAAACTTCAGTTTGTGTGTGAAAAAATTTCTGACATGATTTATCTTTACACCTTCCATTTTGACAGAGGTTAATTCCTATTATTAATTCCTCTTATGACTTACCTTCCCTTACCAGCCCCACGTTATTCTCTGTTAATTAGATGAAAGGTTCAGCTTGTAACGATACTGAGAAACAAAATACTTAATGTCACATCATTATATCTGTTTCTAAAGTGTGGTAGACTAGAGCAAAATTAAATTACATTAATGTGGACTATGTAAGTCCCTGTGTACAGTAAGTTGTGATGTAGGAACAAGTCCCGTAATATAAACCTTGAGACCAGCACCATAGTAAGTGGTGTTATTATGAAAAATGAATGAACATCTTCTGACCAATCAGATTTGAGATTTCAGTGACGCTGTGGTACAACTTACTTTATTAACATTAACGGCGAAGTACACGGTTTGTTACTGTTAGTGAGTTAAAGTGACCTTAAAGTGAAGTGTTACCAATGAACCATTCATGTCTATGTTGTGTATCTACATGACCGCATTTGCATTTCTTGCCCTTTTTGCAGCTGCTGGCTAACCAGTAGGATTGTGAGTTACATAACAGTGAACGGTTATTTGGGGCTGGTGTTACTCTTCAACACAGTGATCATGGTTGTGATTGTGGTGAAGATGTGGCAGTTAAAACTGAGAGGTGTCCAGACTGGGAGCAGATTAAAAAGGCTGTGGAAAGACTGTGCGACACTGCTGGGGATCAGTGCGGTGTTGGGACTCCCATGGGGACTGGCCTTTTGCACCTATGGACCCCTGAAACTACCAGGGATTTATCTCTTCACTATCTTTAATGCTTTGCAAGGTACCTTGATGCTAATTCTTCTTGATTTTTCACCATTACGCTTTCCTCCGTTATCTTTAATACGTTTCTGTGTTTAAAGGAGTGGATGAACATGATGTTGTTTTCCATCACTGTGTCTTCCAGGTGTTTTTGTGTCCCTGTGGTACTTGTCAATCACATGCAAGCCAACCTTTGAGGAGAGGAGTACAACAAAGAATTTCTCCCTGAGTAATTCAGCTCATGACGGTGCCACAAGCCACGTGTTGAACTGAGGTTTAATAGATGAGACATAAAACTGATATTCCCGAGATAATATAAATGAAGTACTGTTTTAAATACACAATTCAAAAGTCAATCAAAAATGTATTTATGATTTACAGCATTCTGCCTGAATCTTAATGTTTTATAAAGTTAAATGGAATGTGAAATTGAGATTTATGTCTTCCGCATGTTTATACATATTTATATGTGAACACAACGCTAGATTCAGGTTAGTTCATACATGCTTATGGAATCTGCTGATGGCTTTACTGTTTAAGGGTTTTGTTATCTGTTGTTCGCGTTTCCATCTTATCTGTGAAAATAAGACAATTGTTGTATTGTTGTTGTGTGTATATAAAGCAATCCATAAGAAAATGGTTTATTTTTCTCAGACATATTCAGACAGTTTGAGCAGTGAAATAACGGTGAAAACCATTCATGGCTTCTTCAAGGGAAGACGTCTACCCTAAAATACGAATAAAGTAACATGGACATCAAAATTTAGATAAAAACACATGATCAATATAATCATTATATCATTTTCACTGCATTTACACCCGCTGATATGAGACTGTTATGTTCATGTGATTTTACCGATTTCCCAGTTAATAACATGCAATAAAATCCCAGTACATATGAGATCTGAGTGGTCTGTTTGTAATGATTACACGCTGCAGTAGTATGAATATTTTTCATTTCATTACATTTCTGTACCGCTTACTCGATCTATACTCGGGTCACGGGGAGCCTCAGTCTCCGGTGTCATCAGGCATCAAGGCAGGATACACCCTGGATGGAGTGCCAGCCCATCGCAGGGCACACACACACACACATATACTTCTAAGTAGTATAGATTGCATTTCAATATCGTCAAAGTTTGGATGAATCAACACATAGTTTTAACCACCACTAGACTATTTTAACCTCATATCAACAACCTAACGATTTTAACGCCACTTGGTGGGTTTACCTGGACTCTGGTGTACCTGGCTCAGTGGTTCTGGCACCTGGGACTCGGCCTGGGATTTCTCCTTCCACCATCTTTGTCCATTCTTCTTCAAACAGCGCTCGTTCTTTCTGTAATGCCCTCTGGCTCTCCTTTAACTTGTCCATGTGTTGCCTTATCTCCTCTCTTTCTCTCAGTTTCCCCCTCTGAATCATTGCCTCATATTCTTTCATTTTCTCCTTTCTTTCTCCATATCTGCCTGTATCATTTCTTTGTACTGTCTCATCCTCTCCTTCTCTTTTTCCATATCTGTCTGTATCATCTTCTTGAATTCTATCATCTCCTCTCTTTCTTTTGCTCTCTCTCTCTCCATTCTCTCCTTGGATTTCTCTAGATCGCAGAGCCTTTGTTCCATCTCCTTCAGCCTTTCGGCCAGGAACGTTTGTTCATCCGACCACCTCCTTTCATCCTCCCTATGTTTCTCTTCTTCCTTTCTCCACCTCTTAGTTTCCTTAGTGCTCCTCAGGCTGTCCTCCTTCAGCCATTTTTCCCCGATCTTCTCCATCTCTTTCCTTAACACATACATCCAGTCTGGACTCGGGCCCATCTTCTCAGCTGCCAGCATATCCTTCAACCTGTCGTTCTCATCTCTCGTCCTGCGGTTCACCACTGTCCCTTCCTTGGACCACTTTTGATAGATACTGACCACTGCAGACCGGGAACACCTCCACAGGAGCTGACGTTTTGGAGGTGCTCTGATCCAGTCGTCTAGCCATCACAATTTGGCCCTCGTCAAACTCGCTCAAATCCTTACGCTTGTCCATTTTTCCTGCTTCTAACACATCAACTTTGAGGACAAAATGTTCACTTGCTGCCCAATATATCCCACCCACTAACAGGTGCCATGATGAGGAGATCATCAGTGTTATTCACTTCACCTGTCAGTGCTCATAATGTTATGGCTGATCGGTGTTTAATCTTATAATTTGATATGGCATGGCATCAATTTCAGGAATTATTTTTTCTGTCTTTATTTCCTCACACTGCAGTAATGAGGTCTCTCTCTCTCTCTCTCTCTCTGAATATTTCGAGTTGTTTCTATTTTATTCTTTATTAAACTGTTTATCTAATGAACTTCAGGCATGTAAAATAAGAGCAATAATCATTTTTAGCCTAGAAGGGGATCCTCTGATTAAGATGCCACTCCAAATGTTCAGCAGCAGCTCTGCTCATCAGGACCTTTTGGTACCAGGTTACATTTTTCCTCCTGACTTATTAGCCTAACTTTTTAATAAATCCTATATTTCATTCTATTATGTTCTGAAGTTCTAAGATGGATTAAATATTCACCCAACCTCTTGCAATATTTACATATAACCTGCTTGAAACTTCATTAAGCCACATTTAGGAAAGTTATGTATGTATACAGGATTTTCATGAGTAACTATATATTTTTTGTAAACGATCCTAAACAATTTACCTACAACTAATTTTCTCTTGATGAATGAGGCCCGGCAGCAGAAAGTATTTTGCATACAAAGATTTATTAAATTGAAGATGTAATGACAATCAAGATTAAAAAAAAAAACATTATAAATGTATAAAAAAGTGCACAAAACCTCTTTACAGCATCAATTGTACAGACATGTTTGAATAAATAGTATAAATTAGAAAAAGACAAATTCATGTTCGGTTAAAATCTCTCCATAAGGCACATTAACAGTGACTGAAAATGTACCGAGTAAAATAGTTTCCCTGAACCTTACTGACCTTATGCAAATGACCAACTTGGTAGACTGGAAGCCAGAGAGCGCTATTGCTGTTCGTTCCAATAAAACGAATGTCATTTCTTATTTCCTACAAAACGAGTCATTTAAAAAAAATGTGAATTTCTTTGCACCGTTACTTCGGATTATAAGCTGCCTGAGTAGAGAAAACCCGTCGCAAAAAGGCAAAAAAAAAGCCATCACATTGTAGAATTCCTAAACTGCACACTATTATGATGCAAACAGTTATTGCTGAATTTCTTTTTGTACATGAACACAATTTACACAAGTGAGGAGCAGGCAGTGTCTAGAAGCTGCTGCTGTTTTTCCTTTAAAGGAAAAAAATCACAATCAACAGATGTTGTTATAACCTGTAGTGAAACAATCACTGATGATCAAGAATTTAAAAAATCAGACAAAAACAAAACCATCACACTGAAACGTTAAGCAATATAACCCAAGATGCATTTAGAACATGCTGTCTTAGCATGCTATAATAAATAATCATTATATTAGCATGCACTTTTATTTTTGGATGGACCATCAATAGGTTTGTGCCCTGCATTTTGTGACAACAGCAACCAGGAATTAGAGATCAAACAAGAGACACATGCATTTAATGGACACAAACCGAGCGGTATTCACGACTACTGTATTAAGCAGCTCGTTCGAACCTCGTCGAGCAAAACATCGTCATAAAACCGTCCGCTCTACCACCGCCGTCTAGATCAGATGGACTCGTAGACACAATAGAGCTGATGTGTTTAAAAAAATTCAAACCATTTCTTTAACACACTGAGCAACATCAGGGGACACATCAATATGCCGTATTTCATGAACATTTATACTTAATTTACAAACAGGAAACTAGGAGCCAGGTAGGAGGCGTTTGGTGCACTGGAATTGGAAGAAGAAGAAAAAAATATTTACAAGCACTACAAAAATGCAAAATATTTTACAGTGCCAAAAATATATATATAAAAAATATAATTAAAAAAAAAAAAAAAAAAAAAGACACAAAATGGATTACACGTCTTAAACCGTCAATTGAATCCTGATCCTATGAATATTTACTAATGCCCATACTTAATTTTTTTAATTGATTTTTTGTTTTTTTAAAAAAAAATTTTTTTCAAAGGAATTCCCCAAAAACAACAACAAAAAAAAAAAGCAGGAATCAGCATTTATATAGTCATGTTGGATTGGTAGAGTCTGCCACTGGAGACAAAGTGACTGAGCCTCGAGGAGACGCTCGGAGGTGCAACAAGGTCACCAGGTCTCCTTCAAGTCCTCTGCGAGGGGGGACGGCAGCGTGTCGGCGGTGCACGGGGAGTCCGTTGCGGGCGACGACGCCGTCACTGCCGCCGCCGGGTGCTGCTTGGGGCCGCAGCAGGGTTTGAAGAGGCGAGGGTCGATGATGACTTCGCCAAAACGGCCTTTATAAACAATGCCGCAGCACACTTTCTGTCTGCAAGTGTAGAGACCGTAAAATTCTCACTCAACATATTTTGACCAATAGAAAGGACCGACTAAAAACTGCTACAACATCTGGTGTTGGTCTGATACCATGCTCACGGTCAGATTTTAACATCTGATACTATGTGCCATTTGCACTCATATCATATCTATCTATCTATCTATCTATCTATCTATCTATCTATCTATATCTTTCTATATCTATATATAATCTCTCTCTATCTATCTATCTATCTATCTATCTATATCTATCTATCTATATCTATATCTATCTATATCTATCTATACACATACATACACACACACATTATACATATACAGATACAGTCATGCTTGCTGAACAGATGACATGAAATGACAGTGGCCTTGACATTTTTCATGATTTCTAATGCTAAATCAAATTAACTATCAAGAGCATGGTCCTACAAGTAACCTGATAAAGCCTCACAGTACATAATACACACAAAAAGCATATTTAAACATAATATCTGTCATAAGAGTGAGAGAGAGAGCAAGGCACTTGTCCAGGCACATCCTTGATTTAAGATAAGGCTCAAATCTTATACATAAATCTCCAAGCCACATTAAGTGTATAAGAATAGGTCTTTTGGTAGATTTTTGCTATCAAGTGGCTACAGTATCACCAAATACCTTTTCCAGTAGGAGAGGTCAAGGAATGAGAAGCCTGCTGGAGTTGGGCGTCTTTGCTTGGTCTCGACGTCTGAGCCGTCATCTGATTGGTTACTGTGGCTGGGAGACTGAGACGGAGACATGCTGGATGTAGTGCTGTGGGCATCAGAGTCTGGACAGAAGGAAACAAACAAAAAGAATGAATAAGTCTGAGCATTCATTTTAATATCATATGCATATAGCAGACTCCATACACTTTCACAAACTCTTATGGTCTAGTTACAGATCTGGAACCTGCACCGTTTTCCACATCAAACCAGACACGAGACTCACTTTGCCGTTTAAACTTGTGCAGCTTCTTCAGCTTGCTTTTCTTCTTCCCGTCGATATTCTTCACTTTTTTGGGCTTCGTCAACTTGAAGCCAGGTCCAGCCCTCGCGTCCACCACCTTAAAGAAATCGACGACGAAATAAAATCAAAATAACGCAAGGATTGTAAACATGAATCACTCTGCAAGCTTGACGGACACGATACGTACATGACTCCAGTTCTTCTTGGATCCGTGTGGTAACTTTTTCCATCGCTTTACGAGCAATACACAGGCATTGCAGATGTCGCCGACTCGGTCTTCAGATAAACTAATAACAAAAAACGGGCACAAAAACATCATTTAATACTGATCTGTAAAAAAACAAAACAATACTGATTCCTGGAAATTTGTTATGTTTATTTTTAAAGGCTTCATCATGAGAAGTGCAGATATTTATCCTTCAAGATTAATAACTGCATATTTCAGAAAAGAAACATTCAGACCAATTCTAGTGCAGTAATAAGAAGCTGGTTGGATAGGAGAGTGTTTTTCAGTCCGTTTTTATCGTGCACCGTTTTATTCAAAGGCTTTCACAGAAGCTTGCTTTGCCTATGCATCATTTATCAAACCTGATAAACAGAAATCCTATAAATACTGTAAGAAATCATGTTCATTTTGTATTATAGGTAACTGGGGTTTTCTTCAGAATTGCTCACTCTTGCACAGATGACTGGCAAAACAGGGTCATGTTTTCTTTTTTTAAAACCAGTCACTATGACTTGCTGTGTCTAGACAGACAGGAAAATGCTGCACTGTGCAACATGTGAATAAGAAGGCGGATGAAAACTGTAAACAGTAATAAGGGTAGTAATATGGGCTAAGGATTACGCTGCAGCGATTCTCACCCGAAGCAGAGGCGAAAGGTTTCCTCGTATCTGCTGCTGTCTGTGAAGCGGGAGCTGGACGACTTGGTCTTGCAAATGCAGCAGCCTTCGTGGCTACGATAAATCTTGGATTTGTGAAATCCAAACATGTCTGGTTCATCCTGTAAGTGCATTAAAAAAAAAAAAAAAGACAGACAGGGACATGGTTTAAAAAGGACATAAAAAAATTAATCACACTCCAAGGCAGACAACACCTTATAACATACTTGTATACACTAGCTTTATATATACAGAGTTAATATGAGAAATGAAAATATAAAACTTTGTTAAAACGGAGCTTGCATACAAGAAATGATCCGTAGTGCTTCGGCTTTATTTATACTGGTGCTTCGGCTTTATTTATACTGGTGCTTCGGCTTTATTTATACTGGTGCTTCGGCTTTATTTATACTGGTGCTTCGGCTTTATTTATACTGGTGCTTCGGCTTTATTTGCCAACATGTTACTTCGATTAAGCCTTCACATATTTTTCACACCCTTTCCAACCTTCAAAATAAATAAATGAAAATTTTTGAGGGGGAAATGCATGCATTTTTTTCCTATTCCATCTCCTTTCAGTTTATATTAACAGAAATATAAAATTATAGTCAATCATTTCCAAAAATTTTTTTATTTCCCCTGGACTGGGAGTAAGCTCTTCCCAGATACACTTTTACTGAAAGGATTCAGTGACCATCACACACCTCTACAGAGCATGCAGCAATAGGAAATATCAGTATCAGCATCAGCAACAAAGCTCTGCTCATCATATTTTTCTAATAAATCCTTTTTCGTGGTCAAAAATCATTCACACAAGCCCCCCCCAAAAAAACCGCATCAAGAAAACGATTTAAGCTCCATTACGTGCAAGATGTGCGATATTTCACTGCGTCCAGGGGCGAACTATCCGCTTTATTTTTGCGATTCGCAAAACCGAAAGTACATCAGGACAACGGCTTTTTAAAGAGGGAAGTTGGATAAAGGTTTATTTTTAAAAGAGAAAGAGAAAAACGCGTGCATCAGACGGTTTTTTCGGATGATTGTGCGTGTCTGTGTGCACAGAACTTCAACTTAAAGCGCGCGCATTTGAATGGATGCGGATCAGTTCAGTGTGAACAGCTGAAGAGTCTCAACAGATACAACCAACAGGGCTCGCTTAACAACTAGGAAATATCGAAATACCGAAAGAGTAGGCTGTAGATGTGTTTAGGATTCACAGTAATTCAACTGGAACAATATTTTAAATATAAAAAGCAGCGAGATTCGTTAACTAACGCGGTTTGTGTTCATGGAAGCGCGAGACAAAAAACACACGCGCGCGCACACACACACACAGAGAGAGTGGGAGGTCCCGTGCGTTTCTTTCTTTCTTTCTTTTACGCGTATTTACAACAAATTCTCGTCCAGGCTGAATTTCTACGCTCGTTTCATAACACGTCGGGTCGAATCTTTCGGCGAAAATGTTAGAATTAACGTGTGCCCGTTTCCTTTTACTCAAACTTTCGCCCACTGAGAGCGCCAAATCTTCCTCGGACGGTAGTTAGCTATTGTTAGCATGCTGCCATGCCACGCGCTGCGTCCGTGCACGCGCTGCCACACACACACACACCATTGTTAAACGTACATATTCTCCGCCGCACGCGCACTCGTGTAAACACGCTCCACACAACGCATTACATACATGTCACGGCGTTTAATCACGACTTCGCCGCCGTTAACGAGCGAGAGCTTACCGTCGGAAACTTTGAAATTCCGTCCGTCTATTCCTCCGTACTGCGCATGTCTTACTACGGACCGAACGCACATGAATGGAGGAGCCTCATTAGCATACAAATACCAGAGGAAAACGACGTTATGTGGACCGGAAGTCCATATAAGGAGCGTTAGCGCCTCAGTTTAAACGTCAACTCCACCAATCGATGAGCTCCCTTTTCGCCATTTAAGAATGTTGCATCATGGGATATGTAGGAGTAGTAAACGCTCGCCGACGTGTTGGGGAGCGTTTAGAGAACTCGCCTTCCCAGAATGCTTCGCTCTGGCGTACATGGCGTTGTGTTTATTTTTGCAAAGGCGACAAAAAGAGCGCGAAATCAGGTTTTTTTTGTTATCTCAACCAGTATCCAGACAAGCCCCGCCTCCTGCACATATAAACAACCCGCCTTCTGGTGTGTGTCTGGAAAACTGGTTCATAAGTTTATAAAATGTAATAAAAAAAATGTACACGGTGCTATTTGAGCTGAAATAGTACAAAAGTTAGATTTGAGCAATGTAGGCTTTATATATTTCATATAATTATAGATTCACAGAAATCTATCTATCTATCTATCTATCTATCTATCTATCTAGATATGTCTTATGTAGCACATCTGATCCCAATCTCCATCCATTCACCCATTTATCCATCCATCCATCCTTCCAACCAGCCAGCCAGTGAGTCAATAATTGTTAAAGTTGAGTCAAGACACATCTGTCATAATATATATTAAGTGTTGGTACTGGTTCACAGCCATTGCTGGATATAAAGTTTACCTATATGGTTGATGACAGTGGTCATTAAATGTCCATGCATAAAGATATTTACGAACGACAAAAGTCCTTCGTCCCGCAAAACACTCCTAAGACTCTAGAAGGAGAAGCAAGCTGATGACCAAGAAAAGTCTCGCTGATCATTTTGTTGAGCGCCATCATAACGAATGTTTTCTCGTTTCCAGTTGTTAGACACCTAAAAAGAATCAAGTGAGTAAAGATACAAGTATTTCATAATAACGAATGGCTTCACCTCCTACAGCCGCAAACGTCTGTTCTGTTTACTTCGATTAACTATTATTATATTTATATAGGAAAGCATAATGGATATATAATGGCTGTAACCAAATATGAAAACATTATTCTAAGAAATATGCGAATACGGTGTAAACTGATACAAATACAGATATAAATAGGAGGTGCACTGGTCAGTTGTTTAAGAGCTTGCCAGAGAGGTTCATAGGGCATCTGGTTGAGCGCAGAGGTGTGAATAGAGACAGTGATCCTTAGAGGAAGTAAACCCTTAATGTTTAGGCCACTCCCACTTTAGATACAGATACAGTATTAGTATTGCATTACATTACACCACTTTAATGACCAGCCGTAAAACACCAGCATGGAATTCTCACTTTTAATACATTTTATACACTGTACACTGTTGCTCACTTATTAAACACTACATTACACAGTCCTGTCTAAAATGTACCAAGAGACAAATTATGCATTTGTAGAGCATTTTGGTGTGGAGGCAACCAGAAAGCTTCTGGACTACACATCATATGCTACACTAGAACATCTGGACAAAGCCTCCGTTCCATCAGTGTATTGTACTGTGTATCAGTGGAGGCTTCATGGAGATGTGAATATTGCATAGCAGAAACAAATGACACTGAGCTTGGGGCTTTCATGGAGGCCAAATAAAACCCTCAATGTGCTGCTTTGTAATGTCTCTGGGCCGTGACTCCTGCCTGATGTGCAGACCTGAGGGTTAAAAAAGATGATGAATTGATGTCTAACAGGGATACACTGGTTACACAGTTGATCTGAGAGAATTCAGCTATGGAAATGTGTGAGCTAAACTGGAAAGTTGTTTATAGAGGTCTGAATGGGTTTTTCTTCTTCTTCTTCTTCTTCTCTCTCATTCATAAAATACACTTTGTCCTCCTTTTATCATCTAACATAGTCTAATCTCAGCATGTGGTCATGGAGATTTGCATACTACGTTTCGACTTATATAGTCCCCTGGTTTAAACAAAACAAGACCTAATTTCTTGTTTTTTTCTGTTGTGTGTGTGTGTTTTAATTAAAATATGAGTTTCCCATGAGTTATACTTATAAAGCATACTTCTACTTCATTTGCTTTTCACTCTGCATTGTGACAGTATGGATTAGATAGACCACAGAGCAAGCAACTCGACAGACATATCAAAATAATACTGCTCTTCTTCGAAAATATATTACCCTTTTTTTTTTTGCTTCCTCACGCTCCTTTTTTGTTTTTTTTAAATACAGCTGTCGCCAGGAGTTCACAATAGCAATGAAAATATCGAGCTTTTGATTAAAACAGTATAGCACAGGTGGGCTATACAGGTGGGATCGTAGTACAAAACATATCTTAAATGTCTAACAGCGACAGCGTTGAGGATAAAAATAATGACACGTTCTGAAAAGGCTCATTGCACTTTATATACGGCAAACATAACAGTAGCTTTAATGTAAGCCAGGTGTAGTCCTTTTGTTCAAGTCTTTTCATGTTTTCTTTTAAAAAAAAACAAAACAAAACAAAACAGTCCATGTTCCCCGCTGATCTGCCTGGATTATGTCTTCCTTCTTCAGAGGAGCAGTAGGGTAAAGGTTTTATATTCCAATCCCTTTGACGAGAGAGGCCTCCAGAGTAATGTTGAACTCTTGCAAAGTCTGCAACACTCTGATCAAAGAGTTCACTAGACACCGGTCTTTTAGCAGTGCCATGTCCTCGTACATCTGGGCTGTGATGGGACAGTCGGCCAGCAGAGCTATCCAGTGGTGAAGCAGATGGTCTCTGAATGGGATAACAGAAAGACGAGGATGTTTAATGATTACTGGGAATACTATAGTGGCTATGAGAATTTTATCTGAGTATCATCATCTGCTCATCTGGAATTTCCTTCGGGATCAATAAAGTATCTATCTATCTATCTATCTATCTATCTATCTATCTATCTATCTATCTATCTATCTATCTATCTATCTATCTGTCTGTCTGTCTGTCTGTCTGTCTGTCTGTCTGTCTGTGTCTGCCTGCCTGCCTGCCTGCCTATCTATCTATCTATCTATCTATCTATCTATCTATCTATCTATCTATCTATCTATCTATCTATCTATCTATCTATCACCCTCAGTACCCCATTCACATAGTAAAAAGTACAATGCATGGTGGTGGTAGCATCATGTTAAGTGTTTCCCTTGACATCTTGCTTGCTTCTCTGACTAACCCTCACCTTGTCCAGCCCCTGACTTATGGTGGATGGCCTCCTCTAAGTCAGAGACTGTTATGCAATGTTCTTTGCAATATATAATCATTTAATAATTTAATGATGTTTAAGATTTGGGATTTTACCAAAGATATGATGTTCAAGATTTCGTGTTAATAACTAAATCCTTTGGTAGTTCTGTAGACATTTGTCCGAGACTTGTTTTAAGAGCTCACTGGTGTTCAAGATGTTTTAAATGTGTTCTCTAAACAATCTCTGGAGCCTTCCTGGTATATCTGTACTGCATGACACTTTCATTGCACATAGACAGACAATATTCGGTAAAGTATGTAGCTTCTAATGACAACTGCTTGCACTAGGACTAACTTAGTTCTAAAGCAACTTCCAGAGGTTTCAGATGATTGATAATTACGATACACTGTAATTAACATTACTAAATTATTAAAGAGAAAAAGGGTGCAATAATAGGAATGCCGTATTAGCAGTTACTTTGCATTTCCATTTCTGATATCAACCATCAGATATCAAAGTGTGTGACAGATGACTAGTTCTGCCTAACCTGGCTCCGAGGCACACGAGCAGCTGGAACTTTCCGTCTTTGCCGATGTTTCTGGGGGTGCTGCTGATGGCGCGCATGAAGCGGCAGAAATGGCGCACCCTGGTCTGATAGTTCTCATCCTGAGTTACCTGACTCTGCTCGGCACTTTCAAAGTAAACCTGCGCCTTTTCTGAAGAGACGGAATCATATAGACACGGTACAATAACAGTTCAGACATAACACACTCAAGATTCAGGATTCATTCAAATAGCACATAATCCAGAAAATCCAACGTGAGGCTTAAATCAGCCTGTTTCTTACCCAGGAAATCCCAAATGAAGACGTTCTTGAAGAGACGTGGTGACTTGAAGCCGTGCTGGAACACCTGCTCGAGAGCCCAGACCAGACCGTATTCTCCACACAGAAGAAGAGTCAGACTTCCTCTCTGAGATCAGACAGAGGGAATGATTCTCAATAAACCTATTCACTAATCTACTTTACCGTGACAACTGATTGTTACACAATAAAAAGCTATCTCAATACCTCTTTCTCTGGTTTATGGAAGTGTTTAACGATTCCATTAATTGCCTCTCCGACCCCTTCCTGGATCTGCCCCGTGTTCAGCTCTGACAAAAAAAAAGCACTAGGTAGGCTGTTTACCCATGAGCATTAAGTTTATATTTGTCGTGTTGGTACTCACTTGGCTTGCTGTTTGGTGAGATGGTAACGAATCGGCGCATCATTCCAGGCGACTGCTGCATGGGAGGGGTGCGACACATCCGGTCATCATTCTCTGATCCGGCAGTCACCAGCTCTCCCACTAGAATCCTCTCCAAACTGCCATCGTCCACGCCTTTCCCCAGCCAGCGGCCACACGGGAACCTGAACACCAGCAAACACACTACTGTATCTTCTGTTCTACAACATTGTGTCATGTTTTTTGCTGATCAGAAATCTTTATAAATCCGATTCTCACTTGTAAGTGTGCCCTGTGATCCCGTTTCGCACCAGAACGCATTCCACCAGCCACTTGGCGTATAGTCCCGAGTTATCATGACCCATCTGCACTGTGGTCAGCTTGCCCAGGTTCTGGCACTGAGAATGGAAATCACAATACATTTAGCAAGAGACTCATCTGGATCACATCTTTAACCTGCATTTAGAGTGATAATACGCTGTTTATTTATTTGCTCAAAACAGCATTCTATTGATGAAATGTTGATGGGAGTCTGAGTCACATTATCAGGTTGTAAGAAACAAAATAACATAGACGTAAAAGTAGGTATCGCTTTATAATTATTATGAGAGTGCGATGATCACATGCTTGAAAATCAGTCCCATCTCTCAATCTCAATATTCTACAGCTGATGAAAAAACCTTGTTGTTTTTTTGTTAGTAATATACAAAGTAACTCTATATTGGGTAAATCCTTGCAAATGCCAAGCTTTAAAGTTGTGTGTGAAGGAACAAAAGCTTCTCAACTGACATTTAAGTACATATCAAACTTAGTTTATTTTTTATTTTTGCTTCGGGTTGTTTTTCAGATAGAGATAGATAGTCCTGGAGTCGTATTTATGTATTTAGCGATTCCACATAAAAAAGCCACAGAAATTCAGATGTCGTTGACGTTCCATGTAATTACAGTGTAACTGTAGTGGTATGGAATCTGAGCGGTTTATAATCTATAGCAATCCGGATGCTTTTAACCGCTTTGCCAGGTGTGCAATGTATTTTCCCGGGGTTCACTGGAACACACCACTACGTGTGAATAAATGTCACATGACCCGACTTGCACAGGGGGTGTTGGAATGCTGGAAGAATTCCAAGTATTTCAAGCATGGTGAAATTTTCTGAAATGGAAAAACCAAACAAAATGATTAAACATTCCTCACCTCAAAAGTGATCTCCAGAGTGTTTTTCGGCACTTGGAGTACTCCGGTTTCAGCCAGCTCCCCTGACACGCACACCCAGGGGTTAGCTGTGAACATGGAGCCACCCAGCTTCTTACTAGGAATGACCACTACATGATACGGCATCACTGCAGAAGGACAGAGAGAAAGAGTCAAAAAAACATACTCCGGGAATGATAAGGTGCTTGTCGCGATGCTGCGCTGTGACTCACTGATCGTGGTGAAGACGTTGGTGAAGCAGAAGTAATCGACGGCATTGAAGGACAGCAAGTGATAGAGAAACTGTTCCTTCTCGTCATCGCAGCGCAGAAAGGCATAGCGCTTGTAGAGCTTCCTGCAGCAAAAGAAAGAGAAAATGATGTGTGAGACGTGCCGGCAGAAGGCATGTGTTTTCATGTTGGAAGACACCGTGCCAAAGTGGAAAGGAGACACTTCAAAAGAAATCCTAACACAAACATGACCCAGTTTACCCTGAAGAACTCATCAATAATAAAAAAGTGTTTTCATCTTTAAGGGTAGACCGCTACGCTGGGAGCTTATACTTCATCATTTATTATAGATATAAATTCTCATCGTGTCGAACAGATTAATAGGGTTGGTTTAAAGCCAAACGAACGGGGAAAAAAAATGGAAAAAATGAGGATCGTTTAGAAGTTATAGTCACAGAAACATTATTCACATAATAATAATATTCACAGAACATCGTGTGCTGGTCTTACTTGGTGAGCTCGTGATCAGACAGGAGCTGCTTGAGGTGTCTGGACAGCAGTTTCTTCTCCATGGAGAGACGCACCCAGGCTCTGGCCTTCCCTACATCCGTCTTAATCTCTCCGATGTTCTGAATGTGCCTGGAAAAGTGAAAAGATT
The DNA here is from genome assembly GCF_019097595.1 of Hemibagrus wyckioides. NCBI lineage: Eukaryota > Metazoa > Chordata > Actinopteri > Siluriformes > Bagridae > Hemibagrus > Hemibagrus wyckioides. The sequence continues at coordinate 6,465,868 of NC_080719.1, forward strand.
TTGGTCCCTGAGCATTCTGAGAATGTTTCCATGACATTCCTACCTTAATGACAGAAAAGTTTTTGTTTAGGATCTTTTATAACACTAAAGTATAAAAAACAAGAATGTTTTAAATAATGAAAAATATAATGAATAAAAATATAATAATAATAATAATAATAATAATAATAATAATAATAATAATAATAATAATAATCATCATCATCTAAAATATTTTAAATAAATAAATAAATAAATAAATAATCAGCCAGTTCAGAGTAATCCTTAGTGAGTGAATAATGTTCTAATAATTTTTTAGCAATAATAAATTGTTCCTTTCAGTGCAAGAGACAGTTCAAGGACTAGTATGGGAACAGATCTGGATTTAGACAAATATTAAATAAATATTATCCACTTACACTTACAAAAATTGTATGGAAATGATCACTGTCTTACTTTAAACAATTAAAAGATCTCAAATCCTCTATTAAATGTTAAAACAGAATTAATTTTCTTCATATCGTTCCCCAACATTTCCAGCTTTCTTTCTTAGTTCATTGTTTAGCTCTTGATTTTTCACAGCAGTTGTGCTGGATTATTGTGTTGTATGATGTCCAAAATGGCACTAGCCCTGAGGACTTGGAGAGAAAAGGAGGGCAGCAAGAGGAGCTTTAATCTCAGCCCAGACCTCATCATCCAGCCTGCTTTTGTCCCTCAGAGCCAGTATCCTGGCAGAGCCGTCCAGGCAGATTCGCTGTGTGCAGTCTGTGAGTGCCATCACATTCCCTGAGATTCTCACTAAAGTACATCTAAACAGCGTTTCCTTTCATCGGTTACCACATAGGAATGAGCATGAAGGGAAATGGGCATAAAATGTGCCTGGCAAACTTAAAAATATCCCTCAATAATATTTCATTTTTGCATTATGCTTGCTGTTCAGAATTAAAATCAAGCATTCCATTACTAATACTATTAAATCAGTTTTAATATTAATACTTTACCTAGATGCTACACTATTTAAATGCTAACATACTAATGCTTATATTAAATTATGTTCTAAAACAAAATAAGTCAAATAATCACCAGTATAAAGTTTCATTCATGTCCCTTAATTCTAATGTTTATTATGACATTTAATTCTATTATCAATTAATAAATATGTGAATAATGTTATTTAAGGAAAACTTTAAAAATGTAAAGTATTAACCATCAATTATTGTTGACTAAAATGCGCTTTATTATTAATATTTGTTTGGTCAGTTAGAGCTGCTGGGTCTGCCGAGGAAAAGCTGTGTGTTAAAGGACTTCCTGTGCTGTTTCACTGGTTCACCAGAAGATCCTGCTGGGGGGCTTGGGCTAATTAGACTGGAAGTAACATGACGAGACACAATGACAAAAACCTCTTTCTATTTTCTTCACGCAATGTGCAGAGACAAAATCTACCCAGATCCACCAGACACAACTCCTGACTCCCAGATAAAAGTATAGGAATATCTCAAATTTCAGTATTAGATATACGAGTCTGGAGGTTAAAATATAAACGAGCTCAAATTAATATTAGAATAAGAGCTATGTTATGGTCTCTCTTCACATTTTTCATTTACATGCCACAAGATGGCAGTCCAGATTTTAACTGACCCAGAGATTGACAGCAAACTGCTGATGAGCAAAGATCCTAATACTTCTATTCACTATCTCAAACTGACCTCATGTCCTCAATCAAAGAGACTTTAAGAGGCGGCATTGCGAAGCTGGCGTCCGATTTCCGCCTCTCCGTGTCATGAATGATACCTAAGAGACGGGAGAGAAACGTCAGACCTTCCCATCCACGTACAGGAAAGTAAAACATCGCAGAAGAATAAACCCGTTCATGTTTATCTCATCTAGAAAAGACAGAATATTCGTTACCAGGAGGTCCTAAGCCGGCCGGTGTGGCGTCTCTCTTCTCTGTGCTCTCCTGATAATGCAGCAGGTGCGACCACAAGGCTGATTTCCCCTAATGGAGCAGAGATAGAGAGAGAGAGGACACACATATACACACATGATCATGTTGTTTAGTGTGTTTTTGAAAAAACGGCACAAAAAAGAAAGTCACTGTGTTTCTATTACGTAAAAAAAGGTCATGTGCAAACTCAAAGGCACAACACCCGCATTCTACCGTATTAAATATATATGGTCTACAGGTAAGGTATCATTAATTATTACATTTTCAAATCTAACTTTCTTTAGTTCACTAATTTCATTAGTTTAATTTTCCAAGTTGTTATTCACCATATCCCTGGAACCCTTAGCACAAACGGTCCGACAAGCTGAAACCCTTGCTCCCATAATTATACGGAATACTCATCACCATATTTCTTTGTTTGCTGATGACATCTTATTGTTTTTGGAGAAGCTGTCACATTCTATTCCTGACGTGACGTGTTGAATTTATATGAACATTCTGGATCCCTCTCTGGGTTTAAAATGAACTGGAGCTGGTCATGTTTACTTCCCCCTCAATTCTGAAATTGATCCCATGCCCCTGACTATATCTATTCCATTGGTTCAAAACTTGGTTTTATATTACTGTTCCTTGGTTTTATATTACTGTTCCTTGGTTTTATATTACTGTTCCTTGGTTTTATATTACTGTTCCTTGGTTTTATATTACTGTTCACTGGTTTTATATTACTGTTCCTTGGTTTTATATTACTGTTCCTTGGTTTTATATTACTGTTCCTTGGTTTTATATTACTGTTCCTTGGTTTTATATTACTGTTCACTGGTTTTATATTACTGTTCCTTAGTTTTATATTACTGTTCCTTGGTTTTATATTACTGTTCCTTGGTTTTATATTACTGTTCACTGGTTTTATATTACTGTTCCTTGGTTTTATATTACTGTTCACTGGTTTTATATTACTGTTCCTTGGTTTTATATTACTGTTCACTGGTTTTATATTACTGTTCCTTGGTTTTATATTACTGTTCACTGGTTTTATATAACTGTTCCTTGGTTTTATATTACTGTTCACTGGTTTTATATTACTGTTCACTGGTTTTATATTACTGTTCACTGGTTTTATATTACTGTTCCTTGGTTTTATATTACTGTTCCTTGGTTTTATATTACTGTTCACTGGTTTTATATTACTGTTCCTTGGTTTTATATTACTGTTCACTGGTTTTATATTACTGTTCCTTGGTTTTATATTACTGTTCACTGGTTTTATATTACTGTTCCTTGGTTTTATATTACTGTTCACTGGTTTTATATTACTGTTCCTTGGTTTTATATTACTGTTCACTGGTTTTATATTACTGTTCCTTGGTTTTATATTACTGTTCACTGGTTTTATATTACTGTTCACTGGTTTTATATTACTGTTCCTTGGTTTTATATTACTGTTCCTTGGTTTTATATTACTGTTCACTGGTTTTATATTACTGTTCACTGGTTTTATATTACTGTTCACTGGTTTTATATTACTGTTCACTGGTTTTATATTACTGTTCCTTGGTTTTATATTACTGTTCCTTGGTTTTATATTACTGTTCACTGGTTTTATATTACTGTTCCTTGGTTTTATATTACTGTTCACTGGTTTTATATTACTGTTCCTTGGTTTTATATTACTGTTCACTGGTTTTATATTACTGTTCCTTGGTTTTATATTACTGTTCACTGGTTTTATATTACTGTTCCTTGGTTTTATATTACTGTTCCTTGGTTTTATATTACTGTTCACTGGTTTTATATTACTGTTCCTTGGTTTTATATTACTGTTCACTGGTTTTATATTACTGTTCCTTGGTTTTATATTACTGTTCCTTGGTTTTATATTACTGTTCACTGGTTTTATATTACTGTTCCTTGGTTTTATATTACTGTTCCTTGGTTTTATATTACTGTTCCTTGGTTTTATATTACTGTTCCTTGGTTTTATATTACTGTTCACTGGTTTTATATTACTGTTCCTTGGTTTTATATTACTGTTCCTTGGTTTTATATTACTGTTCCTTGGTTTTATATTACTGTTCACTGGTTTTATATTACTGTTCCTTGGTTTTATATTACTGTTCACTGGTTTTATATTACTGTTCCTTGGTTTTATATTACTGTTCACTGGTTTTATATTACTGTTCCTTGGTTTTATATTACTGTTCCTTGGTTTTATATTACTGTTCCTTGGTTTTATATTACTGTTCACTGGTTTTATATTACTGTTCCTTAGTTTTATATTACTGTTCCTTGGTTTTATATTACTGTTCCTTGGTTTTATATTACTGTTCACTGGTTTTATATTACTGTTCCTTGGTTTTATATTACTGTTCACTGGTTTTATATTACTGTTCCTTGGTTTTATATTACTGTTCACTGGTTTTATATTACTGTTCCTTGGTTTTATATTACTGTTCACTGGTTTTATATTACTGTTCCTTGGTTTTATATTACTGTTCACTGGTTTTATATTACTGTTCACTGGTTTTATATTACTGTTCACTGGTTTTATATTACTGTTCCTTGGTTTTATATTACTGTTCCTTGGTTTTATATTACTGTTCACTGGTTTTATATTACTGTTCCTTGGTTTTATATTACTGTTCACTGGTTTTATATTACTGTTCCTTGGTTTTATATTACTGTTCACTGGTTTTATATTACTGTTCCTTGGTTTTATATTACTGTTCACTGGTTTTATATTACTGTTCCTTGGTTTTATATTACTGTTCACTGGTTTTATATTACTGTTCCTTGGTTTTATATTACTGTTCACTGGTTTTATATTACTGTTCACTGGTTTTATATTACTGTTCCTTGGTTTTATATTACTGTTCCTTGGTTTTATATTACTGTTCACTGGTTTTATATTACTGTTCCTTGGTTTTATATTACTGTTCACTGGTTTTATATTACTGTTCACTGGTTTTATATTACTGTTCACTGGTTTTATATTACTGTTCCTTGGTTTTATATTACTGTTCCTTGGTTTTATATTACTGTTCACTGGTTTTATATTACTGTTCCTTGGTTTTATATTACTGTTCACTGGTTTTATATTACTGTTCCTTGGTTTTATATTACTGTTCACTGGTTTTATATTACTGTTCCTTGGTTTTATATTACTGTTCACTGGTTTTATATTACTGTTCCTTGGTTTTATATTACTGTTCCTTGGTTTTATATTACTGTTCACTGGTTTTATATTACTGTTCCTTGGTTTTATATTACTGTTCACTGGTTTTATATTACTGTTCCTTGGTTTTATATTACTGTTCCTTGGTTTTATATTACTGTTCACTGGTTTTATATTACTGTTCCTTGGTTTTATATTACTGTTCCTTGGTTTTATATTACTGTTCCTTGGTTTTATATTACTGTTCCTTGGTTTTATATTACTGTTCACTGGTTTTATATTACTGTTCCTTGGTTTTATATTACTGTTCCTTGGTTTTATATTACTGTTCCTTGGTTTTATATTACTGTTCACTGGTTTTATATTACTGTTCCTTGGTTTTATATTACTGTTCACTGGTTTTATATTACTGTTCCTTGGTTTTATATTACTGTTCACTGGTTTTATATTACTGTTCCTTGGTTTTATATTACTGTTCCTTGGTTTTATATTACTGTTCCTTGGTTTTATATTACTGTTCACTGGTTTTATATTACTGTTCCTTGGTTTTATATTACTGTTCACTGGTTTTATATTACTGTTCCTTGGTTTTATATTACTGTTCACTGGTTTTATATTACTGTTCCTTGGTTTTATATTACTGTTCACTGGTTTTATATTACTGTTCCTTGGTTTTATATTACTGTTCACTGGTTTTATATTACTGTTCCTTGGTTTTATATTACTGTTCACTGGTTTTATATTACTGTTCCTTGGTTTTATATTACTGTTCACTGGTTTTATATTACTGTTCCTTGGTTTTATATTACTGTTCACTGGTTTTATATTACTGTTCACTGGTTTTATATTACTGTTCACTGGTTTTATATTACTGTTCCTTGGTTTTATATTACTGTTCACTGGTTTTATATTACTGTTCCTTGGTTTTATATTACTGTTCACTGGTTTTATATTACTGTTCCTTGGTTTTATATTACTGTTCACTGGTTTTATATTACTGTTCCTTGGTTTTATATTACTGTTCACTGGTTTTATATTACTGTTCCTTGGTTTTATATTACTGTTCACTGGTTTTATATTACTGTTCACTGGTTTTATATTACTGTTCACTGGTTTTATATTACTGTTCACTGGTTTTATATTACTGTTCACTGGTTTTATATTACTGTTCACTGGTTTTATATTACTGTTCCTTGGTTTTATATTACTGTTCACTGGTTTTATATTACTGTTCCTTGGTTTTATATTACTGTTCCTTGGTTTTATATTACTGTTCACTGGTTTTATATTACTGTTCCTTGGTTTTATATTACTGTTCCTTGGTTTTATATTACTGTTCCTTGGTTTTATATTACTGTTCCTTGGTTTTATATTACTGTTCACTGGTTTTATATTACTGTTCCTTGGTTTTATATTACTGTTCCTTGGTTTTATATTACTGTTCCTTGGTTTTATATTACTGTTCACTGGTTTTATATTACTGTTCCTTGGTTTTATATTACTGTTCACTGGTTTTATATTACTGTTCCTTGGTTTTATATTACTGTTCACTGGTTTTATATTACTGTTCCTTGGTTTTATATTACTGTTCCTTGGTTTTATATTACTGTTCCTTGGTTTTATATTACTGTTCACTGGTTTTATATTACTGTTCCTTGGTTTTATATTACTGTTCACTGGTTTTATATTACTGTTCCTTGGTTTTATATTACTGTTCACTGGTTTTATATTACTGTTCCTTGGTTTTATATTACTGTTCACTGGTTTTATATTACTGTTCACTGGTTTTATATTACTGTTCCTTGGTTTTATATTACTGTTCCTTGGTTTTATATTACTGTTCACTGGTTTTATATTACTGTTCCTTGGTTTTATATTACTGTTCACTGGTTTTATATTACTGTTCCTTGGTTTTATATTACTGTTCACTGGTTTTATATTACTGTTCCTTGGTTTTATATTACTGTTCACTGGTTTTATATTACTGTTCACTGGTTTTATATTACTGTTCACTGGTTTTATATTACTGTTCACTGGTTTTATATTACTGTTCACTGGTTTTATATTACTGTTCCTTGGTTTTATATTACTGTTCACTGGTTTTATATTACTGTTCCTTGGTTTTATATTACTGTTCACTGGTTTTATATTACTGTTCCTTGGTTTTATATTACTGTTCACTGGTTTTATATTACTGTTCCTTGGTTTTATATTACTGTTCACTGGTTTTATATTACTGTTCCTTGGTTTTATATTACTGTTCACTGGTTTTATATTACTGTTCCTTGGTTTTATATTACTGTTCACTGGTTTTATATTACTGTTCCTTGGTTTTATATTACTGTTCACTGGTTTTATATTACTGTTCACTGGTTTTATATTACTGTTCACTGGTTTTATATTACTGTTCACTGGTTTTATATTACTGTTCACTGGTTTTATATTACTGTTCCTTGGTTTTATATTACTGTTCACTGGTTTTATATTACTGTTCACTGGTTTTATATTACTGTTCCTTGGTTTTATATTACTGTTCACTGGTTTTATATTACTGTTCCTTGGTTTTATATTACTGTTCACTGGTTTTATATTACTGTTCACTGGTTTTATATTACTGTTCACTGGTTTTATATTACTGTTCACTGGTTTTATATTACTGTTCCTTGGTTTTATATTACTGTTCCTTGGTTTTATATTACTGTTCACTGGTTTTATATTACTGTTCCTTGGTTTTATATTACTGTTCACTGGTTTTATATTACTGTTCCTTGGTTTTATATTACTGTTCACTGGTTTTATATTACTGTTCCTTGGTTTTATATTACTGTTCACTGGTTTTATATTACTGTTCACTGGTTTTATATTACTGTTCACTGGTTTTATATTACTGTTCCTTGGTTTTATATTACTGTTCACTGGTTTTATATTACTGTTCCTTGGTTTTATATTACTGTTCACTGGTTTTATATTACTGTTCCTTGGTTTTATATTACTGTTCACTGGTTTTATATTACTGTTCCTTGGTTTTATATTACTGTTCACTGGTTTTATATTACTGTTCCTTGGTTTTATATTACTGTTCACTGGTTTTATATTACTGTTCACTGGTTTTATATTACTGTTCACTGGTTTTATATTACTGTTCACTGGTTTTATATTACTGTTCACTGGTTTTATATTACTGTTCACTGGTTTTATATTACTGTTCCTTGGTTTTATATTACTGTTCACTGGTTTTATATTACTGTTCCTTGGTTTTATATTACTGTTCCTTGGTTTTATATTACTGTTCACTGGTTTTATATTACTGTTCCTTGGTTTTATATTACTGTTCCTTGGTTTTATATTACTGTTCCTTGGTTTTATATTACTGTTCCTTGGTTTTATATTACTGTTCACTGGTTTTATATTACTGTTCCTTGGTTTTATATTACTGTTCCTTGGTTTTATATTACTGTTCCTTGGTTTTATATTACTGTTCACTGGTTTTATATTACTGTTCCTTGGTTTTATATTACTGTTCACTGGTTTTATATTACTGTTCCTTGGTTTTATATTACTGTTCACTGGTTTTATATTACTGTTCCTTGGTTTTATATTACTGTTCCTTGGTTTTATATTACTGTTCCTTGGTTTTATATTACTGTTCACTGGTTTTATATTACTGTTCCTTGGTTTTATATTACTGTTCACTGGTTTTATATTACTGTTCCTTGGTTTTATATTACTGTTCACTGGTTTTATATTACTGTTCCTTGGTTTTATATTACTGTTCACTGGTTTTATATTACTGTTCACTGGTTTTATATTACTGTTCCTTGGTTTTATATTACTGTTCCTTGGTTTTATATTACTGTTCACTGGTTTTATATTACTGTTCCTTGGTTTTATATTACTGTTCACTGGTTTTATATTACTGTTCCTTGGTTTTATATTACTGTTCACTGGTTTTATATTACTGTTCCTTGGTTTTATATTACTGTTCACTGGTTTTATATTACTGTTCACTGGTTTTATATTACTGTTCACTGGTTTTATATTACTGTTCACTGGTTTTATATTACTGTTCACTGGTTTTATATTACTGTTCCTTGGTTTTATATTACTGTTCACTGGTTTTATATTACTGTTCCTTGGTTTTATATTACTGTTCACTGGTTTTATATTACTGTTCCTTGGTTTTATATTACTGTTCACTGGTTTTATATTACTGTTCCTTGGTTTTATATTACTGTTCACTGGTTTTATATTACTGTTCCTTGGTTTTATATTACTGTTCACTGGTTTTATATTACTGTTCCTTGGTTTTATATTACTGTTCACTGGTTTTATATTACTGTTCCTTGGTTTTATATTACTGTTCACTGGTTTTATATTACTGTTCACTGGTTTTATATTACTGTTCACTGGTTTTATATTACTGTTCACTGGTTTTATATTACTGTTCACTGGTTTTATATTACTGTTCCTTGGTTTTATATTACTGTTCACTGGTTTTATATTACTGTTCACTGGTTTTATATTACTGTTCCTTGGTTTTATATTACTGTTCACTGGTTTTATATTACTGTTCCTTGGTTTTATATTACTGTTCACTGGTTTTATATTACTGTTCACTGGTTTTATATTACTGTTCACTGGTTTTATATTACTGTTCACTGGTTTTATATTACTGTTCACGGATTCAGTTGTTAACAAAAAAGGTTAATTTTCAAAGTTAAAGTACATTTTTTTCCCCAATTCACCATAATGTAATGTAAGACCAAATTGCTTTGGTAATCTCTCTTTTCTCGCTCTCTCTCACTTTCTCTGTCTCTGTCTCTCTCTCTCTCACTCACTTTTTTTCTCACTCTGTCTTTCTCTGGCTTTCTCTCTCTCTCTCTCTCTCTCTCTCTGTGTGTGTCTGTGTCTGTCTCCCTCTCACCACTCTCTCTCTCTCTCTCTCTCTCTCTCTCTCTGTGTCTGTCTCCCTCTCACCTCTCTCTCTCTGTGTGTTCTGTGTCTGTCTCCCTCTCACCTCTCTCTCTCTCTCTCTCTCTGTGTGTTCTGTGTCTGTCTCCCTCTCACCTCTCTCTCTCTCTCTCTCTCTCTCTCTCTCTCTCTCTCTCTCTCTGTGTTCTGTGTCTGTCTCCCTCTCACCTCTCTCTCTCTCTGTGTGTTCTGTGTCTGTCTGTCTCCCTCTCACCACTCTCTTTGTCTCTCTCTGTCTCTGTTTTTAGCTAAATTTGGTTGAATTGTTCCCATATTACCAACTTTATGAATTTTTGGTCCCTTTTAAAATGGTAAAGCTTTCTACAAAAGCCTTAAAATCATCATCATCATTGATAAACAAACAAATATTATAAATAATCCCTGTTCCATTGCCCTTCATGATATTCTGTCTTCTCTTTGTTTTCGAGTTTTTTTCCCCGATTCACAATTAGGACAAACATGTAATAGTGTCATTTTCAAATATATCACATTACAGAAGTCTTCTAAATGTCAAAAGAAGGAAAGTAAATGAAAACATATTGTATTTAAGTATCTATTATTATTGTGTATTTGTGTAGGTGTGCTCCTGGTTTACCTGTTTAACCTGCAGCCCGTGGCTCCAGATTCTCTCCAGCAGGTCACAGAGGCTGGCGATGAGTGTGTTCTCCTCCACGCCGGTGATGCTGACCTCACCGTGACCGAGCTCCACTGCCTCCCTGCCCATCTTCTCCACCAACATGCGCTTTGTCTGGACCGACAAAACACGATCATGTAACAGAAGCACTACTTGAGAGGACGCCACACACAGATGCACGGATCCCTCTCTCTAAGCCAGTTTTTTCCTTTGACATACCTTATTTCTGCACTCCTTCAGCAGACCCTCCACAAACTTCCAGTTGGTCTGAGCGATGACAGAAGGGGACAGGTTGGACAGTTTGGGCTGGCGGATGGTGGTGCCCAGGTTACGAGCCTCCTGGATGTACTTCTGTATTTGCAGAGCGGAAAATATGAAAAGATTTAGTACAGAGTATAACATTGCTCTAATCAGTGTTGGTCCCATGCTTCTCTATTAAAGAGTAATGAGGTGAATTTAAACTGCAAATGACCTCAAACTGCAGTACAGTTTTATTTGGGGACGTGAAGCAACTTCACAAAAAGCACTACAGTCTGTTGTAGTCTGATTTGAGCTATGAACCAATTTCACATTTGTAAAGTGTAACTTTGGTGTAAATCGACAGCAAGGGGACTAATATGTCATACAAAAGTCCATATATATTATGAACTCTTTCTCCCAGTTGCTGGCTTTGTGAAAGTTGCACACTGGAAGCATCTCTGTGACAAACTAAGCAGGTGATCGGTAAAAAATGCAACAGGAGGTACCTAGTTTACAAATGTGAAATTGATCAGAAGTAACAGAGTAGGACCTAAGGGCTTTGACACATCAAGCTAATGTTGGAGAAATAACGCTGCACTGTAAAGATGATAGACAGGCTTTGTTCTTTGTTCCTGTGTGAAAGGAAATAACTTGTCCTAGCAGGGGGTGGCGACAGTAAAAAATGAATAATGTAAGATACAATATGTTGGAAAAATCATTTAACCGATTCCCTACGGGCTCCTGAACAGCACAACACAAACGTGTTTGCCCTCTCATCAGGAGATCATGAGAAGAGATCCAGATGATGCCATGGCCTGGAGACGAGAGAGAAAAATGAGCTCTGCCTTGTCAATCAGAGCAACGCTTGCCAAGCACAGGCATCTACGTGCTTGTGTATGCCAACGTGAGCTGTTAGAGCTTGTTCAGCTGCCCTGCGTTGATGTGGGGCAGGATGCGTCAATGTGGCTGGCTTTATGTTGACCTGATGCTATATCTTAGCTGTCCCTGTGCAATGACCCCAATTTCATAAGCTGGGATATGCGAAGAAAAGAACTCCACTGTGCTGTAATAAAGGCATCTGTGGTGTGATAGAGAACTAGCTAATCGCTGTAAATGTGGTAAAACAAAACGTCTGCCTAAAGATGACAAAATAATAGCTACAGGAAATAAATGGATGGTGAGAATTATCAAGCAGAAGTTTAAAATGGAAACGTGTCTGTCTGTGTGTGTTATTTATTTTCTTAGCTAGATTTCTAGATTTCGTCTGTCAGCTGGTAACAGCAAAGAATTAGTGTCTATAATGACCTCAGAAACTACAATGACCTAATAGTTCCTCAAGGGGCATTGATTGCTGTTGTAGAAAGGACATTAATCAGCTACAGTTACATTATTTACTGTCCACTGTCACCCAAATGAGGATGAGGTTCCCTTCTGAGCCTGGTTCCTCTCAAGGTTTCTCCCTCATATCATCCGAGGGAGTTTTTTCCTTGCCACCGTCGCCACAGGCTTGCTCATTAGGGATAAAATAGTTTAATAATATAATTCAACAATTTATTTTTATTTCTAGTTATTTAGTTATTTTTTATTTTCATTTCCCCTTTCTCCATTTCTCTTCTTTTGTAAAGCTGCTTTGAGACAATGTTCATTGTAAAAGGCGCTATACAAAATAAATTGAATTGAATTGAATTTCTTTTCTCCTGCACAGGCACGCTCTCAAACAATAGCCTGATAGGATAAATAGTGCCAGCAATAAAAACTCTGAGCAGTGGTTATCCACAATCTCTCTACTGCTAACAACTGGCTTGATGTGTCAGGGCCCTAAAGTGAGGAAATATCAGAAACACATGACCTCAAAACCAACACATACCGCATCCACCGTGACAGACTTTATACACGGCCTGAAGGACTGTGAGTACCAGTAGTAGTCCAGTGACATTAGAAGCTGGAGACAATCCAGATGCTTTAAGTGTGTGTGTGTGTGTGTGATGTAAAAGAGTATTCAACAGGATCATGCAGGAAAGGGGTGGGACGAAAAACAGAAACAGGTGATGGACAATAAAAAAAATTAATTGATACGGAAAAAACTAATGAAAGGATAGAAATCAATGAGTGATTAATAAAGCAACACAGAAAAAAATAAGGGAAAAGGTGAAGTCCTTGCCTCTCGCTGGTCGTTGTCCAGGTAAAGGTGCTCTGCATGCTGCTTCTGTCTGTCCTTCCTTCTCCACTGGGCAGGAGCGCTGCGTTTGGTCCACCTACAACACCAGAGCAGGGCTCGTTGATAATAAACCAACACAGCTGTTCCTTTCACAGAGAATTATTACCGTGCATTAATATTCCATGATCTCGTTCTAATTTAACATTTCTACCATGCAGTATTGTCGTTCAGAAGAATGCTCAGCATTACACAACGAATATACAAATGAATCTATTTTAGAATATATTATGAATATTACATTTTCATACATATTCATTACCAGCAGTACTCTGACATTTCTGTGTCCATACTACAACAAAACAGTTGCATCAGTTTCTGCAGAATAATTCACGTTTATCTTGGATGGTTTTGTAACTGTTATTATTTCCTGTACTGCTCTGAGTGTCCATTTACTCTGTACACTTGTCGGTTACGTACACCTTCCTTCAGGGAAATTACAGTCATGCAATGTTTGTGCAACCTCTTCACATCCTCAAAACTTGATATTTCCCAATAAACTGTTCAGGAAACTACATATTGCAGGAGTATCACAGATATTATGAACCAGCTCGCAACATGTAGTGTAACATGTATACAGCGTCTCACTTGTTGCTGGTGGGGCCGGTGGCGAGCACATCGGACTGCAGTCGGGGGAAGAAGCCCTGCTTGTAGCGACCCTGTCCGATCTTCATGTCCAGCAGGTGTGGGTGCACAGCCGTGTGGTCGATCTTAGAAAGCCGCATCTCGATGGCCTTCTCTGGAGGGCAAGAAAAAGCAGAGGCACATAAAAACACACATTGTCCCTTTGCTTACTTACGTCACCTGCAAGCCTACGTGACTCATGCAGCATGAGAAAAGAAAAGGACCATCAAGCCACTAAATCTCTCCCACACATCAGGCTGTGAGTAAGCATTATGCAAAAACCAACACCTCCTCGCAACAAAAATCAGAGAGTCCCTCGATGCATTCAGCCTGTTAGCACTAGATTTTGTTTTTAATGAATAGCTATGTAATTTGACAGCATCTATTTGTGATCAATTGTTAAAATATGGATGAAATTAGAAGGTTATTTACATTCAAGGATTTTGGCAGACACACCTATCAACAAACACAACAATACTGGTTCACTTGGATTGGCTAAGGCTAACATAAGTCTAAACCTAGATAATATAATATAATATAATATAATATAATATAAATATAAAATAATATATATATTTTATTTATTTAAAATAATATATATAAATATTTCTTTTAATTTTTTATTTATTTATTTATTTTTAAATATAATTATATAACAAATAATTATATTTAAAAAAATATATATATATTTTTGCATTCAGTGCTGCGTATTTTTTAACATACAAAAATATCTTATTTCCTGCTGTCACTATAAAGGAGAAATTAAATTCCAAGATGCAAAACAGTTCGATCGGAATAAATGATAATTACATATCAATACAGATTTTATGCAAATAAGAATAACGCATGTGCAGTTTATTAAAGTGTTGGATGATTATTATTCAACATTAAAACTTTAATAATAAAACTAGACAAATGAATAAAACGTTCTTATTAAGTCTGAACGAGTCTGATGACACCAAAGATACAAACATTCAGCTATTAGGTGGAGTCAGTGTACAGAGCATCACCTTATCATTAAATTATCACAATGTATTTATTCAGTCGTGGCCCATTTCCAAAAAATATTACCATTAAAATGATATCAGCCTTTTCAGAAATATCCAGTGGACCAGGACCGGAATCTCATCCATAATCTCTCTATAATGATAAACATTTAGAACTAAATTTCATTAAGAAAATGGCGATTATTCTACACAGCAGGACTAATGAGGGACACGTGAAGGTTAATGGCGCTACATGATGATCAGTATGATTCCTAAAATAAACCCCATGCTTCAGTTTTTACTCACCTTCATTCATCACTGAACAATAAAATAAAAAGAATGAGATACCCGGACTAGCAATGTGAGCCTTTTTCAGCTGATAACAATAAAGTGTCACTGCAGGTCTTTTATTCCTTCTCATACTGCAGATATTTTAATTTATGGCAAAACTGCTGAAACTATTTAATGAATCTACATCTTTTAATACTGCTTGTAACGCAGATCGGGCAACTCAGGTCCTATCACATATATTTTTAACACACATCGATTTTCGCATGTCTAACAAAGGAACACACTAAGTAGTATTTTGTAGCTTACTGTAAACCAACGCATCGGCACCAACCACAAGATAAATGTAATACAGTTTAATTACACACTAATAATCGAAATCAGTGAGCAATGAAATGTCCTATTGTCCGTATTAATCATTTATCACGGTTTTTCTGTCATGTCCAGCAGGGACAATTCACGTCCACACCACCAGAGGGAAACCTCCTCCCAGTGCCGATGCTCCTCTTTTGTCCTTTACCGTCAGTAAAGTACATGGACGCTAAGCCTTGCTGTTAAATTTTCACTTACTACTCTCCGTCCTAAATAGTATCCGAGCATTACATTACAACAAAAAGTGTGTCCCCAATCGTATGTTGAGAAGAGAATCCTGGATGGTTCGGCTATTTCTAGTAAAATTTCACTTCAGCTAATATCCCCTAACAACTCCTTAAGGAGTTGGGATTAAGGAGGGGTTTTATGATAGCCGTTATGATGCATTTTAAAGAGGTGTAGATGAAAAAGAACCTGATTGGCTTTTAGAAAACGTGACTGAATTTCTTCTTGTGCCTGCTCTCACCTGCTTCTTCAATGTTGGTGCATTTCTGGTACATGGAGGTGCGCAGCGTCGGCGTCCTGACGTTCAGCAGCCGCACCTTTTCCACACGGCTGTCAAACACTCGCAGCGTGTGCTCTTTGTCCTCGTCGTCGTGGTACAGGATCTTGCTGTCGATAAAAGAGGCAAACATCTGCGTCTCCAGGAAGCGGGACAGGAAGGGCAGGTAGGGCTCCGGCTGGTCAGACAGGAAGGAGGCCTGAGAGGGACAGAAATTCAAAAATGATATTCTGCATAGCACATGAGCAGCTACATTGGGAAAAGAAATGAATGTATAATGTAATAAAATATAGAAAAATGTAAAGAGAAAATGAAACATAAGACATACAAAATGAGGAATAAAGGAAATTTTCAAGCAGCTAAAAAGAAAGAAGAGAGAATGGTGCACACTGATGACATCATATGATCGTGGAGCAACAAATAGACTGCATATAGAATTCCTGTTTACAAACAGGATATAACAAGACAAATGCAGCATCATGAGAAGTCTATAGGACTGAGCAGATGTTCACCTTGTCAAAGTTCTGCATCTGGTCCCGGTTACTAAACCAGGACTCTTTGTCCTGGTTGGGCTGGATGACAAACACCTCATAGTCGGCAAACATCTGTGTGAAACGGTTGGCGAAAACCTCCCTCACTCGAATGTTCAGCTGGTGCATCTTCAGCTCCTCTTCATCACACTGCATCTTCATATCCTTGTTCGTGCCTGAATCGTCTTTCACATCCAGCTGCAAGACAAACCAGAGACCAGGCCATGTTCACAAAAAAAACTACTGGAAAACATACTTCAAAAGGCCTTATCCTTAAAGGACAATGATCTGAGCAGGATTGCCTAAGAATAAAGCTTCACTATCACTTTAAAGTTCCCACCCGATAATCCCCATGTGATGATTAAGGAAAAGACTGTTTTTCATTAATAAAGGTTGTGAAATTCAAAGCAGGGTTTCAAAGTCAGAAAGCTGCTTGGCTTATCTCGGTATCACACAAAAGCCTGGGAAAGGAAGTGCCCAAGTTTCTTTTTTTTTTGTTCTATGTAACTAAGAAGGCATGTTTTCCCCAGAGACCCTGGTCTTGAAGCAAAACAGTAAAACCACACAGAAATCTTACAAACCTACTCTGTACCACTGAGCGGAAAACTGGGTATAGAAAATGAAAACACAGGCAACAACATACTGGTTTCCTGTTTCTAAATGATGTCTGAGCATGCAAGAAGGGGGGACCGAAAGAGTTTCTGCAAACTGCTGAGCCGGCTGTTTTCAGTGTGCTAAAACGAGCCCTTTCCTTGTGTCAGCATGATATTAATGAACAAAAAGACTTGCTAATTATCTATGTATTAAATACAGACATGGCTCTCCAAGTGGGGTCTGGGAAGGAAATCCGGTTACAATGGAAGACATCACAAACCCACTATTATTAGTTACTGTAAATATTATCAAGTGCTGGTCAATTAAATTGAATGAGTTTAATCCAACGGTGTCCAGTCTTATCTGAAAATGGCTGGTGTTGGCGAAGGTTTTCATTCCAATCAAGCAGAAGATCCAGTCGATCTTTCCTTTCAGTAGACTCAGGTGTGGCTTCTGCTTGGTTGAAATAAAAGCCTGCACCCACACCAATGCTGGGTCACGGGGAACCTGGAATCTATCCCAGGAGACTGAGAGCACAAGGGAGTTTACACACTGGACAGGTCTATCACAGAGCACACACATGCCAATCAGGACTAACGGAGGAAACCAGAGTACCCTGAGGAAACCCCTGAGGCATGGGGAGAACATGCAAACTTCACACACAGATGGTGGAGGCGGGACTCAAACCCCCCCAACCCTGGAGGTATGAGGCAACCACAGTGTTAATAACTGATGAACTTGGAATTAATGTGTGGAAAGTACAAGATTAAAGAGCTCTATGTTATAATATAACGCTCTACTAATAATATTACCATGCTAATTGTAATAATAGATTTGTTATTTCTGTATGTAATTTTTTTACAGTTTAGAAGACTGCAAAAAGTATGATATGACAATGAAACAGATCAAATCACATATCCGCATCATGATACCACCTGTGATAAGATTTACTATCCAACCAAGTTAGAAATACAATAAAGGACACATTTCCTTGTAATATACTATACTACATGTACTAGAATGGGCCATCATCTGAAAAATTGCTCCTTCTGGACAAAATAATAGAAAATGACCTGGGATCAGCGACGAGGCCACAATAGCTTTAAGCTTTTGGAGATAAGTGTTAATGAGTGATGCAAGTAAACATCCAATTCTACGCTAATCATTCATCCTTAATGGAAATTCAGACTGCAGTAATAGATTTGCCGCATTTAACACATTTAATACATGCTAATCAGACAAGCATAGTGAGAATGATGAAAAGTGGGCGATAAGGGCAATAAAATTAAATAAAATAGCTAAAATAATTATCTAATTTATATATATATATATATATATATATATATATATATATATATATATATATATATATATATATAAATGATATAATATATATAATTATATAAATATATATAAATATGTGTGTGTATATTATTTAATAATTTGTTCAATTATTATTATAAGACAAATATAAAAAAAATGGTATTCCTTTAAATATTGTATGACATTTATTTTATGATATTCCATGATAATTGATGAAACATTTTTTGATTGTGAGTTATGGTCAAGGTCAAGGTCTAGCCAGTTGCTGAAATCAGTGCAGCACAAGATAAAAGAGCCAGACATGACAGCGAGGAAGCAACTGTCCCCCAAAGCCGAGCCAAAATATTTTATATTTAATGCGAGGATGGAAGCATATCTCGGCTGAGGGTTTTTTTTTTGCTGAACAAACACAAAGGTACATTTCCATGAGTCTGCAGTAATGCATTTAACCAGCTAACTAGCTTGCCATAATTTATTGCATTATATTAGTTCCCACTTTTTTGCCTCGATTCAGATCCTAGGAAATCCTGGCCTCACAGTAGAGCTACTTGTCTGAGAGGCTAGTTCATTTAGAATTTGTCCACCTCAACACAATCAATTAAAAGCAGGGTTGTGTTACTGAAGGGTAGAGGCATACACTATTTGGTTAATAGTTAGTGGACACCTGACCAAAACACCCATACATGACCCCAAAGAGCGAAGAACACAACTGTATTGACTGTAGCTTTACAATTCCACTTCACTGGAACTAAGAGATACAAACCTGATCCAGCCCTAACCCTAACCCAAGGTCCTGGGGGACAAAACAAGCTCTACAAAGACATGGTTTGAGAATGTTGGAGTGGAAGAACTGGAGTGTCCTCCTCACCTGACATGTCTGATCTCAGTAATGCTCCTGTAGCTAAATAAACACTAATCCCCACAGCCATGCTCCAATATCAAGTGGAAAGCCTTCTCAGAAGCAGATATATATAACATCAGTAGTAAAAAAGACTAAATCTGGAATTTGGATCACATATGGCTGTGATGGTCAGACAAAACAAACCTTATGGCCATATAGTGTACTCATAAGTCTACTGTCTCTTTACTCTAACCTTCTCCAGGCTGACTCCGGTTCTCTTGACCAGGGCCTGCAGCCGTGCGATGGTCTCGTTCTCCCTCAGCAGGTAGGAGTTGAGCGGGGAGCCAGCCAGGTTTCCATTGCGTTTGTCTGAAGCCATGTCCACCGCCCTGAAGCCCTTCATCTTACTCGGACCTTCACTGCAGTGCACGTTTCCTTCTGGGGACACGCCGAACGCCATCAGAACTTCTGAGATCTCCTGGATGAACTCCAGCTTGTTAGGAAACTGTGGCAAATCTTCAGGCAGCTCAATGAAGTGGTTGTCGATGTCGACGAAGCACAGATTGGCCTGAGGGTTAAGAAAAGAGTTATCACTTTAAATTGAGGCATCCTAATCCACTAGCCAGCTCCAGGATGCACTGACTTGACTGTAAAGAAAACACACTGACTTGAGCAAAGAAAACACATCTCCCACAGAAGCAAGGTGTTTCCAAGCTCTTTTCTCTAAATGCATTCAACAAAGTCTTCACAAATGATCTCAAAATGACAACAGATTAATAATTAAAGTGTGCTAATGAAAAAAAAACTCACTAAAGCATGAAACTGTTTTAACAAAACAATCACTTAGAAATTTACTATGATTATAAATAACAGCATTCACTCTTGTTGGACACACTCCAAAGGTTTAAGAGCGAAGCTGGCACACACACAAATTATTTACAGCTAAAAATGAGTCTTTAACTAAATGTTGAGTTCATTATTTTTGAAATTAATTGCATTTTTCTTTTTTTTTTCTATAGGCTATTTTGAGAAAGCTTGTTTTAAATCTATCTACAGAAGGCTTGGTTTAGAAAATGAGTTAATGAAGTGTTAAATTCAGAGGGTTGGAAAAGAAAAATGAAGGAAAAAATACATGAGGTTCGCTTGTGCCAATCCAAATCGTACATTTACCAAAACATTTTTACGGATTGAGACGTTCAATAAGGTCAAGGACAAAATGTGTCTGGAGAGATTAAATTATCTAATTTTTGGGTTGTTATTTTTTATCAAGATCATTAAAACCTGTGGTCTCAAATGTGACCTTCATGAAAAAATATGAATCAGAATTCCAGACTTGTTTTCACAGAGAAGGAAAAAGAAACTCAGCTCTAACATTTGTGATAAAACTATGATGTATTTTCACAGCTACCTCTTCATTTACTTATAAATGTCCATCATAAAACAAAAAAAAAACGGCATGGTATATAAGCTATGGTGTCTAAATCCACGGTCTAAATTCAGTCTGACCTCCTGAGGCAGTTCCAGCTTGGTGCGGTCGTCCTGGCCGTTGGAGTGAAGGCCCATGAGGTAAGGCACGGGCGCATCCAGGAAGTGCAGTAGCGAGGCAGGCAGGATTGGCACGTAGACATGCTGCCACTGGAACGGGAACATTAAAGCTGTGATGCTCTCGGCCACGGTCATCAGCCGCTGGTAATCTGCTCGACACGTGAACGAGAAAGGCAGAGTTAGAGCGCATCTCTGTAACGAGTAGAATAAAGACAATTATTGTCTGAGGCTGCTGTGAAGAAGACACTTAAAGGGATATGTTAGACTTTTTCTACCTTGTCTCCACATGTGTACTGCATCTGTAGCATGTGAGATTACAGACTTTTACTGGTATTAAGGTATTAAGGTATTAAGCCCCGTCAAATGCCCTTAGAATCAGAGTGTCAAGTAAACAGGTACAGGGTAACATATCAGTACTGATAACCAAGGTAACCGCACATACACTACCAGTCAAAAGTTTGAACACACCTTCTAATTCCATGGTCTTTCCTGATGTTTATTTCTTTCTACATTGTAAAACAATGCTGAAGGCGGCCGAAATACACAATAATGTCCTCTGAACAGTTGATAATGAGATAAGTCTGCTACTGATGCTCTGTAAAGCCTTCATAACGGCTCTAATCTGAGGTGCTGTTAATTGGTGATTTCTGAGGCTGGTAACTCTAAATGAACTTCTCCTCTGCAGCAAAGGTAAGTTTTGGTCTTGCTTTACTGGGATGGTCTTCATGTGAGCCAGTTTCATCATGGTGCTTGATGGGTTTTGCAAATGCACTTGACAATACTGTTCTTGCAAGAACTATTCCAGACCTTTGTGTCTTAAAATAACAACTGACTGTTTTTTGTTGTCGTTACATATGGATTACTTAAGTCCATGTGTGTTATTTCATAGTTTTGAAATCTTCAGTATTGTTCTAGAATGTAGAAAATAAATCCCTAAACAAAAAACATTGAATTAAAAGGTGTGTCCAGACTTTTGACTGGTAGCATACGCTACAGACTCAGTGGATAGAGATTAAGTTGAAATAATAGAGAGCATTCCTTTAACTGCTTATTTTGTGTAAAACAATATTCGGTGAAATTTAAGCCTGTATTTGGGTTTTCAATTGCGTAATAAAAAAAAATCTATGGTTTAATGGTTTTTAAGTCTTCCTCTGAAAGCTGCAGGCCTTTAAATAATAAAACCCAGCTGAGTGGTGCTTGATGACCTTCTGAATTTCCACTTGTATTTCGAACCCTTTCCTGGAGTACAATGCGTTCGTGATTCCCATGAGAATACTTAAGGTTTAAAATATCCTATTTTTTTTAAGTGAAGGATTATGTTCTGTTTATTCAGAATCTTAAATAACCATTATTTATTATTTATTATAACCAAAAGCCATTATTATTATTATTATTATTATTATTATTATTATTATTAACTATTCCAAATAAAGGAACTAATAATGTGCTGCTAAAAGAAAAAAAGATAAGAAAGGAGGAATCGGGATAGAAGTATATTTTTCAAACATCTACTTCAGCTGGTTCTTACTCCCTGGCTGACTTGTGCTCCATTTAAAGTATTTATTCCCCCAGGAAAAGGGCTAGTGTCTAAGAGACAGGAATACTAATCTATTCAGTGTATTGTGACCCTGAGGACCAACAATAGACCTATTCAGCCACACACATCTGTCGTGAGTTAGGGAAATGTTTCGCTTTAATGAGATCATTCATCACTTCATCCTCATGCGCTTGGGGTAAACAAGGTCCTTTACCACTATAGTCAGTAAATAAATTCACCTGAAGGCTTCAAATCTGGGAGAGACTGCAGTGCACTGATCCGGACGCAAAACAACAGACGATGGGCTACAAGATGAATATAAACAGAAGTGTCATTTGTCCATCTAAGCTATAAATTAGTCTTCTATTAATAGACCTGCACTAGCAGCCCTCTCCGTTTTCGTAGGCAGCATCCCTTCACTTATGTGTGTGTGTGTGTGTTTGTGTCTCCGTCTAATTACATGCTTTTCGTTAGGAATCTCACACCCTTCCACATTCTGCTGTGCCTTCTGGAGGAAAGAAAAAAGGATGATGTCATTTCCAGCCAATCATATTTCTGCTGCATCACCACATCCTACTCGTCTGGGGGAGGTTGCTAAGCAACACCCCACTGATGCACTCGAGCAGGCCCCCTGTCGAATGTTTGTTCTTCCTTGTTTCTGTAATAAATATGATTCCTACATCTGCTGCTCAATTCTGAACTTTTTAACCGAGCGCTTTTCAGTTCTGCGAGGAAACAAACCACTGAGGATTTCTCTGCGTAGAAATGCCGGCAGCAGAAATATCACATCTGACAGCTGAGCCAAACAAAAGCTTATAAAGCTCAAGTCATATCATATGAAGAAATATTACAATCCAAAGAATTATTCGACTACTGGGAGCACAAAATATGAAGGAAGAAGAACCCTTTGTGAATTTATAGCAGGGATGGAACTATCCATATCAGTCTAGTGCTCCAAAAATTTGATTTAAAATTTTTTTGTTGTTGTTTTTAAAAAGAAATCCTATTACTTTGGCCTCCAAAAAAATTAAAAGAAATCAGAATGAAGCTGGGACTCAAAATGGGGTCCTTTAGTCCCCTCCATCAAATCCTGTTAATGCCACAGCCCTCCGTCTCCAGGAGCCAAGGCACTAAAATTGGTGAAATAGATGAACATGAAGGATGAGATTCTTTCTCACTCCTTTTACTCACAGCAACATTAACCAAATGTGGGCATCTGTGAGCTGACATATGCAGAAGAAAGCACATAACCCTTTCCCATGTGTGTGTGTGAAGTTTCTCCCTCCGCTTCGGGGTATTCCTCCCCCAGTTCAAAGACATGCGTTGTTGTCTGAACGGCATCTCTAAATTGCCCCTAGTGTATGGCATCTTGTCTTGTGCGCCGAGTTTTGTGGGATAGACTATAGGTGCTCCACAACCCAGTAGGATAAGCAGTGTAAAGAATGGATGGATTAAGCAGCATTTCATTACCAGGTATGAGTTTCTGAGTTATTATTTTCATTAAGCAGCAGAGACATGCTCCATTCTGCTTGGGCTGTAGGTAGTAGTGGCTCTATAAATAGTCATATTTCTTGTGTGAATTTATTGAATTTATGTAGTAATACGACACAATTAGTTTTGAAGCAAAGTAAGGTAGTGTTTAAGTTTGCAATTATGTAACACACCTATTTCTATGTGTATTAGTATCTGTGTAGAACACTCTACCCATCAAATAATCCACTTCCTGATTTTACATCCCGACTATAAGTATGCTTCGCTTACTTCATAGTGTGCGTTGTTGATTATAGGTGTAGGTTTAAGTGAGCAGAGAAAGTGCTCTTCGAAGCACTGTTAGATCATAAGGTTTATCTCACCTTACATCAGCTCCCACGCGCTGAGCTAAGAGGAAGCTGTGATGAGAGACTGACGTTCTGTTTAATTATGATCTGTGCGTGTCAACAGACGGCTTAGTAGCGTGTTTCACTTTTCTAACAAGAAACTGACAACACTCTGTCTCTGCTATCTAGCAGAATCTTTATTCATACACTCTGACATTATAGGATCTGCCCTTGTTATCACTTACCTATTCATAGGTCTTAGGGAGTAAACTTTAACCTGAATCTGCATTATCCTGGATTTAGCTGCTATAAATACCACATACAGCAACAGCATGTAGGAAATAATTCAGGATATAAGACAGTTACAAGGGGACTGAAAGTGTAACGTGCATAATAAACTATTGCTCTTCGAAGAGTGTGCTCATAATTGGGTTGTATATGTACCAGTCTGTTTGTTCCTCCAGATTTATGAGCCAACATCACAGATCTTCCCCCTTCATATCAGTATTTATCTGGATTTCTCACTTGTGATCTAATTAAAACTTGTTTTTTCCAACTCCAGCACCTTGTGCTCTCTGTTTGTACCCTACATAGGATGTAATATAACGGAGTTTAACACCCTACCTGGTGTAAAGATATCTGAGATTCAGCCGCAGGAAACGTGTGAGTGTTTCTGTCTGTTTAAATGTAGTCTGGTAAGGGTTCACTCCAATATCTCAATATTTCGCTGCCATTATTACAAACCTGCAGTGTCTCATGATTACAGTGGTGGGCCATGCATTTCACACCTAGGCCTTCACCAAATCGATTTCTTCTCCTCTGTCAGCCATTGTGAGTTAAAATATATATATTTTTCTTAGTTTGTGCGGTTCGCTGCCTTTGACTGCTCCAATTATCCAATCAAAGGACGGGAAATTGCTGACGTAATCGTATGCCTGCCAGATGGCCCCAGTGACGCCAACTTGAAATCTGATTGGTTAAGGAAACAGTTTCATTGCCACTTATTTTAAGCTACGGGTGCCTGCACTATTGATTCTGAAGGCCTTAAGGCAGATTTCTTTTACCCTGGCAACACATGATGTCAGCCACTGGCTGAAATATGATTGGATAAATACTCTTATCATAAATATACACTACTGGAAGCAGCAACCAAGAGAAAAGCTATAAAATGTAGAGAATAGACTATTGGGAATAATTTAATACACATTCATGGAAAAATATATTAAATATATTAAAATGCAAGTCAGTGATTCAGATCACTGCTGTTTAGGCCAGCAGAGAAGGCCTCGCTGGCCCTGACGGCCCACCACTGCATGATTACTAGTTAGAAATTTTGGAATTAGTATTTTACTACCTGTGACTAGTGACTAGTGAACATCTCATAACCTCAAGAGACTTCACTTTGACATGTAAAGTTCTGTGACAGAGAAGCGACACACACTCAACCAGGATATGGATAGTGCTGGGATTTCATTTCTTGCCGAGAAGATGGAAAGCGCTATTTCCTGATAAAACATGTGCCAATCCTCTTCTACTAAATCTGCTGTGCTGTATGAGCTTTAAACCTGCACGATTTCCTAAGCTCAAGCTCTTAGACTGCAGGTATATGAGATCAGTGTTGACTAGTTACCCAGAACTGGGCTAAAAATTGGACTCACGTTGTGAGTAGAGCAGGATCTGGATCTCGAGCAGAGCGCAGGTGAACAGCTGCAGCACGTTCTCGACGCCGAGCAACTCGATAACGTCTCGTATGGGGAAGTCGAAGAGCGGCAGCTCAGCAGAACTGGGTCGCTGACACACCACGGGCCCGTAGACGCCGGAGAATTTGAGCGAACGGCCCGCGGGTGGCAGCGGCACCTCGTACAGGATGTTGTACACGTAGCTGTCGAGTGGCAGCGGTGGAGGCTGTGTAGACGTCACGGCCTGGTGCAGCTGCTCGAGGATTTTCCGACTGGCCTGCATGAAGGCCATGGGTGCCATGAGGCAGATGCATTTGGACACAAACAGAGTGTCACGGCCGATGTCATAGGAGTCGAAACGCTGCAGGCGCGACTGGGAATCGTGCTGCTGCTCGGCATTGTGCATGTGATAGAGCGTCTGCATGGCGCTGCAGATCTGCTTGCTGGTCACCTCCTCAAAGAAGGTGAGTGCGAAGCCGTAGGTGCGTGAGCCGTCCTCACGGGTGATGATGAACGAGTGGAACTGAGGCTCACGTAGGTCTGCCTGAGTGCGGAAAGACAGGCCCTTGGGCATGCAGAGCTGCGGGACACAGACATTTATGTTTCAATATCACGCTGCGTTGACTTTCATGGCACTGTGCTTATGATTTCACCAACAAATAAACTGATTTGCTCACCATGCCCACCGCGTCCTGGTCGAATGGACTCCACTCCACATTCTCGGGGTAATGAGCTAGAACTTTGGATTTAAACGTTCTCCGCAGTGGACTCTGCTCAAAATTCTCACCTGGTAGCAAAGAGACAGACAGAGAAACGTGACAGAATGACAGAAATTAGAAGAAGAGGAAATACAGAAGCACAAGATCTCTAACCACAGGAAATGTATGATCTTAGGTAGTAATGCTGCATTTAAGGAAGCGGTTACTTCTCTGCATTCTTGGCCGTTTTAAGATTTAACATTAGAACAGGTTAAAACAGTTAATCTTGGACACTGTATAAAACATGTTCATGCAGCTACCATCTAGAGCACCATCTTGATCCTGGAGATCTTACAGAATTCAGTTTATACCCTTATTCCTCGCTTTTTAGGGTTGGAACAGAATTCTGTAACTAAAAGCCAGATCTCCATTCACAAAATATCTATTGCTTTAGACATTTTGGCCAGACTAAGCGTTCTTTTAGATGAACTGCTGAAAAAGAAAGCAGAACAGAAGCACCCTGACTTAATGAATCGACAAAAGAACGTGATCAATGGATCTGTCGAATGCAAAGTGAAGCAGAAGTGACATGGCACAACAACCTCATTCAGAGTGAAGGAGCAGTACAGTTCACACACAACAGGACCAAAAGCAGGCGCCAGAGCCTCTGACGCCAAATCGGTATGACAGGAAGTGAAGACCAGCAGTGAAAGTCTAACAGATCAGCAGTGAGAGTGAGAGTCAGACAGATCATCTTGTCAACCTGTTGTATTTGTAGGCGAAAATAAAGGGAGGGGACAGCCAGATGAATGCGATAAAAGAGAAGAGTGATCGTCTCGTAATTCCCTTCACCGCGGTGCAGAAATCTTGTGCGTGTGCGTGAGGTTGAACGCAAAAGAGGGCGTTAGAGGGCACAAGCAGAATCATTCGGGGCAGGAACAGCAGCGTCGTCTTAGATGGAAGCGAGGGAGAAAGAAAGTTTGCGGGAAGAGTGGAAGGAGGTGGGGGTGGGGGGGGATTACCTTCACGTGCACTCGCCTTTCCTTGGGCACCATCTTTGAATTTAGAAGCTTGTATATACTGGCATAAAGCTACACAACAGATAAAACAACACAATTAATAATAACACAGGCTGTGAGGGCGCTTTAATGCTACAGAGAAGGATGAGACGCTTACAATAAGACAAACAGATAAATAAATAATCAAATGAAATCAGACCAAAATGCGTTTTCTGACATGTGCGGCATGTCTGCGTCTGTTCGTTCACGTGAAACATGAACTGTTGCTTCTACTTCTGTCGAACTTGCAGTAAACTGAGCAGAGCCATGCAGAGCACATGTGCCGGAAGAACGTGACCGAACCCAAATGACATCCTTCAGCATCTCCTCTCCTCAATGCTTTTATCATAATCTATGCTGCACATATTAGACATATCTTACACAAGCAGATGTAGGAGTCGGGCTGAGTGATAGAGTGATATCATCAAAATGCTGATAAAATACGCCACAATAGATCTATGAATAGATTTCCTCAGATATCTCTCAGTTATTGTGCTTTTTTTAAAGAAAAAAACAAAAATCACATTATCTGGAAGCTGTAGATGTGATTCTAAAATTCAGCACTGAATCTTCTATTGGAGTTTACTAGAATTATTAAGACTATTTTTAAATGTTTAATGCCTTTTATACTGGGTAGCATGGTGGCTTAGTGGTTAGCAGTGTTGCCTCACAGCAAGAAAGTCCTGGGTTCGAATCCCGGGTTCGAACAGACAGGGGTCTTTCTGTGTGGAGTTTGCATGTTCTCCCTGTGCTTGCGTGGGGGTACTCTGGTTTCCTCCCACAGTCCAAAAACATGTACATTAGGTTGATTGGTAATTCTAAATTGCCCGTGTGTGTAGTTGTCTGTCTGTATGTGTGGCCCTGTGATGGACTGGTGACCTGTCTAGGGTGTACCCCTGCCTTTTGTGTGCGCTGGGATAGGCTCCAGCAGACCCCTGTGACCTGGAATAAGGCTGGTATAGATGATGGATGTACTAATTGGATATACTAATATTAATTCTAGTATATCCATCAATTTTCAATCTTCAAATATAAAAATATGATATATACATTATATCACCAACCCTATGTTTACTAATGCAACTAATAGACAGCATTAAAGACCACAAATATACTCCTCTAAAAGTGGCTCTGAGGTTTTCCCTTTCTCAAACATCACATTATTTACTGAACAGAATGTTCTACCTTTCAAGACGTTAAGGATTCCTGACACCAGATGAGAAGATTCCTGACACCATCATTTATTTGTTCCAACCAGCAGCATTTTATCAGCTGAGAACTTGCACTTTTGAACCGTTTGAGATGAATCAGTAGTGACCGGCGGAACCAGGGTGGTGTAAGTGGAACGACTGGAAAAGCTATCCGATTTTTCTCAGTGTAGGTCTGAAATGAAGCGCATCTTTATTGTAGAGTATGTCAAAATTAGGCTGATGCCATGGTGGGATATTCGGCAGGCAGTGCAGAAGTTTTTTTAGGCGTTGGAAGATTTGACTAAAGTGTAAAATGTGTATTTGTAGGAAGAAACTCACAGCTGACCAAGTTTCTGAGCTGAGTTTAGAATGTAGGCCAGGAATGTGTGGAATTAGACAAGCTCTATAGAGAGTGTGCAGACAAGTCTAAACATAGTCAGAGCCCCTCTAGATACTGGGAAGATGACAACAGGGTCAGTCCGGAACATCATGACTAAGAGCAAAACTATGTGGAACGGAAACATACCAGTTACGGAGTGATATTTCGATTTATATTGCTTTATATATATAAGTTTACTGCACAATAAGACATCTATGCACACTATATTTTACCAAACATTTGCGGACACTTGACCATAACACTGAGTGCCTTTGGATTTTCCAAATTATTAAGATATTGATACTGTATCCAAAAATTCAATTCAGATATCTCTCAGTTATTGTGCTTTTTTTAAAGAAAAAAAGAAAAATCACATTATCTGGAAGCTGTAGATGTGATTCTAAAATTCAGCACTGAATCTTCTATTGGAGTTTACTAGAATTATTAAGACTATTTTTAAATGTTTAATGCCTTTTCTACTGGGTAGCATGGTGGCTTAGTGGTTAGCAGCATTTCCTCACAGCAAGAAAGTCCTGGGTTCGAATCCCGGGTTCGAACAGACAGGGGTCTTTCTGTGTGGAGTTTGCATGTTCTCCCTGTGCTTGCGTGGGGGTACTCTGGTTTCCTCCCACAGTCCAAAAACATGTACATTAGGTTGATTGGTAATTCTAAATTGCCCGTGTGTAGTTGTCTGTCTGTATGTGTGGCCCTGTGATGGACTGGTGACCTGTCCAGGGTGTACCCCTGCCTTTTGTGTGCGCTGGGATAGGCTCCAGCAGACCCAATCTGATATCTAATAGACATTAGGGTCCCATTTTACAATTTTTGTTCAGACTCAAATGCAAATATTGACCAATACGTAGCAATAGGAGTGTAGCAGAAGTGAGCACCAGACTGTGCCAGAGACATCAAGGAAGTCGGGCATTTTAGCCCACTTTGGAGCACTGTTTCTGGTTCAACAGATGCCTCAGGTGCTGCTATGTAGCTCATTATGTTGCGATTGATCGTTTATCCTATTTAGTTATTTTTCATTCACATTTTGGGAAGAAATATCCTGAGAATCAAACTGGAAATGTGAATCACGAAATCAGCACCATGCATCGAACCAAACTGTGGCAGAGAACGGATCGTTACGGGCATACATAGCAACCAAGCCGACTCTCGTGTACAAGATTTGTGCCATCTTCATCAACACGGTTTCACAGCTATTATACTCTATTTCCTGCCAACAAGCTTTTTTATTCAGCTACACCAGATGATTAATTCCACGTTTCAGCAAACTTTCACAGCTAGATACAGACACAAAGGCTAGTGAAATGAATGTACTCAATAAACCATTGGTTTCCAGTTATCTCCATGATCACTCGGTTAGTGTACAATAAGGACGGTATCATTATCTGATTACAAGTGTATCTGGGCTAAAAAAACAGGCTGCATTTAAAGGTCAAGTCAGTTTATCTGCTTGAAACCACAGATACGCTCAGTGTGTGTCATGAGCTTTACAAAGCCCAGACTGTCCCCTAATTCTTCCTCTCAACCCATGGAGATGAGTCAGGCTGTGACCAGGGAAAGTTTTTCTATTTCCTCAGAAATAATCATCCATTACTGTACATAGATCAACGGCGCTGCATACACTTTGCATTTTGAAGAACGTAGAGCTCTGAAGCATAGTGAACACATACATATGTACAATATGACAGCTAGGTTAATTGTTTTAAATATAAGTTCACATCGCATATTAGACAATCCTAAGGTGTGTTTTATTTTATGGCATATATAAGGCTCTGTTGAAGGACGTAACATCGTCAGATGCATTAGGCGCAGCAATAAGCAGTAGAAATGCTCCACTGCATTAAAACTGCTTACAAGCTCATCAAAAATTCAAACACGTTTTAAAATGACCTGTCTTCTCAGAGATGATGGTTAGAAGTCCAGAGAAGGAGGAAATAAATTACTGGGGCTAAGGCTGACAATTTAAAGCTCTAAAGATCACCAGGAATACAGATAGATCACTTGATAAAAAAGATTGTAGATGCTGCTAAAAATATTGGAAAATCCAAATTGGCATTGATGTGTCACTATATAAAATATACTACAGATATTACTCAACATTGAACAATATTTTAGTATCTTTACAAAATACAAAGAAATTTCTGAATGTGTATTTTAGAGCTATATAATTGGGGGGTGCTGTTACTTCTGGTGCAGACTATAACTACACTGTAGCAGGTGATGGTGTGGATTGGCATGGGTCTGGATGGCTGGGAGGGGGTGTTCTGGTGTGTGTGTGTGTGTGTCTGAGTGAGAGAGAGAGAGAGATAGATAGATAGAGAGAGCATGACTGTCATTATCTTTTTACCCAAATCACATATAGACTATGATTAAACCCCAGGACTGACGATGATGTCAGTGATGTCACCACAGAGCGCATATGGAAGGTGGGAGAAGGAGTGTGTCACGTTTCCTCTTTTAACACTTCCTACATCCTCTCCAGGGTGCCAGGACACGCCGCCATCTGAGCCTCTTGGTGCCAAGCATCACTGCTAAGAAAATCTATAATAGAGAGCTTAACAGTGTTTTTCAGGGATCATGTGAATTAGTGCTTAATTCAGCCATAGGGCAATAAAATGTCATGTTCCTTTCATCAACAAATAAACACAAGAAGCCAAAACATTACGTTTGTGGAAGTCCTTGCCCTGGCCTTATATTACCCACATAAGATAATTCTTTTAAATGAAACCAAAACAAAACTCAGAGCAGATATACTGCACAAAACAATCAAAGACACAACAGTGATATGAACTGGCCTCTTGCCTTGATGCCCGATGACGCCTGAGATAGGCACAGGATCCCCGTGACCCGAGGATAGATCGGATAAGTGGCACAGACAATGAAATGAAAAAAATAAAAATAAATGTTTACAGCATGGATCTTCAAACTCAATATACTTATTGTTCCTACGACTGCTACCTGTTAAGCGTCTCGACCGCAGATCATTTGGTCCGAAAGTTTTACGCTGGATGCCCTTCCTGACAAAACCCTCCAATATAATCCAGCTTCAGTGACCAGGTTAGCACCCTGCCCGGGAATCATACCCGTCCCGTGGCAATAAGAGCATGGGATACTCCTGCTGGACCACCAGGAGGCTAGACTCAACATACTTATAATTTCATAAAAACACTTTTTTCCTGTTAAACACATTTCTGTGGGCGGAGCTTGTACAGATAAGAGACACCCAGTCACCATCAACGTAGCAACCTGGCAGAAAAATCACCCCTCACACAACGTCATAACGTCTTTAGGAAATTTTGCTCTCTTAGTATTTGTCTAGCAGGGTTCTAAAAGTATAGAACCTCTTCTAATACTGGTTTGAACAACAGAATTATATAATTTTCTTCTTAGTGGTCTGTTATAGTGGCTTCTTTTGCTTGCAGTTTTAAGAAGAATAGTTGGGTTTAACTGAGGTTCAAATAAACCCATATCAACTTATACTGCAACGTCTACTTAATGTTGAGAGTCTTACTAAGCTCAGCACAAATCTGTTGACATTGCTTCTGTATATGAACCTATAGTAAAAATGTCATTTAACTGAACAAAACAATGTAGTTCTGTTAGATTTGTTCCTATCATGGGTCCAGTATTTGTGATTAGGTTTCGAAGGTGACACTTAAGAGTCAGGAATCTTTTTTTCATTTAAAAGATTGACTTAATGACTTTCATTGAGTCAAAATATGACTTTCTTAAGCTAAAGATTGCAATGCCTTTGACAAAATGTAAAGAGTTACGGAAAATTTGCATATGACACGCCCATAAGATTCACATGATCACTCACCATCAGTGAGGTAGCTTTTCAGAACAATCCCTATCTCACAGAGACCCAAGTCATGTTAGGAAAATTTGCTCTTTTAGTGTTTGTCCAGTAGGGTCCTGTGATGTGCAGGACCCCCCCATCTCTTATCTGGTTTAAAAATAGATTGATTCCTAAATGACTTCTTGTTTTTTAGGGTTTGGGTTCAAGTCTTGCTAATGCAATTTTTTTAAGCTTAAACCAGAGTTTGTTGCTTTTTGCAATGCTGTACATCTTTTAAGCAATTATTTTAAGTGCTTAATGGCGTTTGAGGCAAACTCTACAGCAGGGTTTAATTCCATCCCTACAAGTTTATTGGCCTGTAGAGATCAGGCTTTATGACTCACACAGGCTACACAGTTACAGCTTTTGCTTCCAAGATTGCTTCTAAGTGATGCACTTTTTGTGTACTAATATATTAAACATGTCATGTACAGCCATGAAATAATATGTATTTTCATGATAAAAGTAATTTTCCTGACAGACACATTCCTGTGGGTGGAGTTTTACAAAATTTGCCTATGACCCACCTACACATAGTTACCGTCAATGCAGTGGCCAGGCATAATAATGACCACTTACATGTGACTCCCCAATATTCGGAAGAGAAGGTTGTGCTTTTAGTGTTTGTCCAGTTGGGTTCTTTAATATTAAGCATCACTCTACAACTGATTTAAAGGAAAGATGTTTAAATACCCAGTGGGTTTTTTTGTGGTCAGGCTTGACAGGATAGGTGATATAGGTAAAATTTGACAGGGTATTTTTTAGGTTCACATGTCAGTAAGTGAAAACATATTCATCAGAAAGGTCAAAGGAAAACACCTAGCCTGGTTCAAGTTGACATTATGTCTACAGTAACTCAAATAACCACTCTGCACATATGCTGAGCTGAAAAGCATCTCAGAAAGCACTGAGATACGAACCAGAATGAACAGGAATCTGCTCACCAAAACTGGACAGATAAAGACTGACCAGGCCGCTTGGATGTTGCGTGATTACATGAATGAGCAGGTGTACAGGAGGTGTATCTGACAGCTGACAGAGAAAATAACAATGACAACACACAATAATAACATGCCGTGCGTCATCTATAGTCAAATAATGGCTCTGATAGCGATGAAGGGTCATTTAAAGTTTGCATTTGACACACCCACTGCTTAATTCACGAGGAGAACATTGTCATTATCAGAACTTTGTACCACATCAATGTAATTTTTCTCTTGTTAGGAGAGTTCTGTGTTTATCCGGGAAATCCTTATGATTAATGCAACACTTGGAGTCTCTTTTGAGTCGTATTCAAATGTGCATTCTTTCTGTGCATGTGTTTTTCAGAGGTATTGTTTTCTTTAGGTACCAAGGCTTATGATCAGCTGAGGCTCCTTATGTATATGGTAGATGACAAAAAAAATAAAGTGGGTCATCTGTAGGTCATCTGCATTGACAATAACAAGTCATGTGACATACCCGCAGCAAATTCATCACCGAGGTTCCTTCCCTTTTGCAGAGCAAATCCTATTTCAATGAGACCTTTTCACATTAACATAATCTGCTTTCAGTCTTTGTCCTGAGAAGTTTGTCCTGCGATCCTTCAGAACCCCGGCCTTAACATGGTATTAAAAACATAAAACACAAAAGCACCTTCTAGCATTTGTTCAACCTCTTACAGCTTCATGCATTTTCTATAACTTGATTCCTACAAGCCAAGAACGCTGACCGTGGAGAAAAGGTTCTACGTGTAGCATAGATTCAAAAGTATGGTATTATTAGTATGCGAGACGAAGAGTGTTTCATTTAGCCTCGGCTTAACGCCTTCGCCTTATGCTTCGAACAGAGCTGCCAAGATTGTGCATGACTTACATGGAGTCAAGATTTTTTGTTTCTTTTGTGCATCTCGGCTCGTTCTGATCAGAAGCACAAGTTGACAAGCTGACACATTCTCTATGAGCGGAAATGGAAGCTGACACGCAAAATGACAGCGGCATAGAACAAGTACAAAAAACGACGTGAGTCATCGCCAGTGCTTTTCATAAGAGTGAAGGTTGTAATTTGCGTAGAACATACCCTCAAACTTCAGCATCGATGAAGTAACCTCGCAGAACAATCCACACGTCACTCAGGGGTTTATTATATGAGAGGAAAAAAACAATAATAATAATAATAATTATAAAGACTTGAACTGGTACTTTTTGGTGCTAGCTTTCATGAGGGATATACTAACCCAAGTGTATTATTTCTTCAGGCTTGCTTATGTTATGTTAAATATAACTTGGTGTGGGCTTAATTTCACTGATTTAGACTGAGATCTAGTTTGCCATTCAGGCTTAAAATAGGGGAATGGTTAAAATATGTCATTTATGTCAACTATGGATTTATTCCAAAACAGTTTATTCAGTTTTAAGAATTGGATTACTTTTTGATCACCACATTTTTTTAGCATGTTTACACCCAATCCATCAGTGTGAATGGGCCACCACAGAACAATACATCATTAGCAATGCAAATAATCCCCTGTATTATCAACAGACACAAATGACTGAGGTCGAAGACAAGGTTAATTATAAAAACAATGCCACTGGCATTTGTGTTTCTAAGTGTGTTTAACATGGATGTCCTTTATTGTCCTTTGTATATAGTATCAATTTTTTAAAAAGAAAGAAAGAAAGAAAATCAATGCCACATTTTTGGTCCAAATTGTGCCATGATCTTTTAATAAAAGACTTCAGGAAAAATAATATATAGGTTAAGTTATCTGAACACAAACAGTCACAATTAACATAGCAATTTCGCAGAACAACTAGCCCTTACATAAAAATGAGTCTGTTTGAAAGATTTTTATTGTCTAATTGTATTTTAGGAGACCAATTCAGCTGAGCCTAATGATATGAGGGAATTGCGGTTGCTTAATTGTTAAGATGTTGGATTACTGAACTGAAGGTTGTGAGTTTCAATCCCAGGTCCACCAATCTGCCCCTGCTGCAACCCTGAGCAGTTGCTCAGTGGTATAAAATGAGGTCAAAATGTAAGTTGCTCTGGAAATGTAAATGTAATGATAGATCTCTTATACTAAGCCCACCCATTTCTATGAATAGATAAGAAATGGGTGGGTTTAAGAAATCATTCAAAAAAGAAAGTTTTTAGTTAAAAACTTACAATTTTTTTATTACAAAGCCTCCAAGATTGCATACGACTTTCTTGAGGTAAAAAATTACAAGGACATGCTGTGAAATGCCTTCGATGATGAGTGAAATTTGCATATGACACGCCCATAACCTCCATGCGCTCACTCACCATGAGTGAGGTACCTTTACAGAACAACCTCTACTTCACTGAGACCAGTGTCATGTTAGGAAAATTTGCTCTTTTAGTGTTTGTCCAGTAGGGTCCTGTAATGTGCAGGACTCCATCTTTTGCCTGGTTTAAAAATAGATCTGTCTGTTTGAACTGCAACCAGTTCTGATTACTGACCTGATAAGTTTTTGGCTAGTTCTTAAGGAAGTCTTTCAATTAAATGTGTTTTATGTATTAAGGGTTTTTGGCTCCAGCCTTGAAAGGTCATAAGTCAGCACAGGTCAGGCTTTATGACTCACATAAACTAACAATACAGCTTTTGATCTCTTAGTAGTCAGCTCCAGGTGCTGATTAAAAGCCATGTTGCTGATAAACAGAAGAAAGCACCAGCAAAGTGACAAGGCTGACTAGAGGACAATGCTGGAGTGCACAAAACAGTGGCAGCTGATGACTATAAACTCCCCAGAGAGCATCAGTGTGTGAGAAAGAGGAGACAAAGAGGGCAACAGAAAGGGGAGGGGAGGAGAGGGGGTTACATATTTAATGATTTCCTATTTAAATGGGCCATGATGTCCAACATATGGAAACAGCTGTGAGATATCAAAAATCATTGCACCCCAACACTAACCAACCATCCATCCATTATCTATACCCGCTTTATTCCTAATTAGGGTCATAGGGATCTGCTGGAGCCTATCCCAGCACACACTGGGTGAAAGGCAGGGGTACACCCTGGACAGGTCGCCAGTCCATCCCAGGGCCCATCACTAACCAAATGTTAGTTAATTATGTCAATCAATTTATAACAATGACTAGATTATTCACCTTCTGTGGTTTTTACAGGGGTAGTTGCTGCCCCTGACAGCACATGGTTCACTGTTTGGTCAACACTTACCACTTCGTTTGATACATGTGGGCCACTGGGTTTCAGATGTTAGATGCTTAAAAGATGAGTAGTGCTTTAGTTGGCTTATG
This sequence comes from Hemibagrus wyckioides, assembly GCF_019097595.1. NCBI lineage: Eukaryota > Metazoa > Chordata > Actinopteri > Siluriformes > Bagridae > Hemibagrus > Hemibagrus wyckioides. Next base: position 6,503,100 of record NC_080719.1, read on the forward strand.
ACTTATTACTAAAAGGTTGTGGTAAATTCCAGAGGAAGCAGGCTAAGGGTTTTCCAACTTTTGTTCATCTCAGTTCAATACTGAAGCTAATCACAATCTGTAAGGTCATCTGTATGGCCAGTTGTTTTGAAATTACTTCGAAAACCATTAAACAGGCCAGTAAAATTTGAATATGACACGCCCACAACCTTCAGGTCACCAACAGCCACCATCAGTGAGGTGACATTACAGAACAATCCCTACTCAGGGCATCCTTCTGTTAGGAAAACTTGCTCTCTTAGTATTTGTCCAGTAGGGTCCTGTAATGTTCAAGACCCCATCTTTATCCTGGTTTAAGAACAGATCTATTGTTCTGAGTGTTTCAGGATTGTTATCCTGTATAAAATCTCTGAATAGTTGTTTTTGTTTTGCTTAAGCTAGACTTGTGGTTTGAGTTCATCACAGAGTAGCATATGACTTAAGGTTGTGGAAAATTCCAGAGGAAGTAGGCCAAATATTTTTTTGCAGTTCAGTACTGACATTTATCACAATCTATAAGGTCATCTTTAATGCTTTTGGTAACAAACTAAAATAATGTGTATCTGTCTATTCATGCCACTGAGACATGACTATATATAACACTGTAGGTCAAAGAATATAATTAAGGACGCTGTATACTCTATCAGTTTTTTAATAAAATGCTGTAATCTTTTAAGAAAACTTAACGTATTATATAGGTTAGGTTAGCAGGTTAAACAAAAACAGACACACACACACACACAGTCATCATCAATGTAGCAACCTCTATGACCAACTAGCATGTACATGAGAAGGAATTTATTTGGAAATTTTTTTATTAAGCAAGATCTTAAATGGTCCAAGAACATTTGGTAAATATTTAAGTGAATCCATGTTTATGAATGGATCTTAAGAATCTATGGTAAGAATGTGTTATTAATAAACCAAAAAATAGTGAAATGGTTATATGCCTCAGTGTTGTACTGTTAGATGTGTTCCTAGCGTTGTGAGCCCAGTATTTGTAAGTAGGTTTCAAAAGTGATAAATGTAAGAGACAGGAAGTGTTTTTATTTGGCTTTGGCCTAAAGCTTTAAAGAGCTTCCAAGATTTCTTATGACTTTCCTAGGGTAAAGACTCTCGAGAGGCAAATCACAAGGACATACAGCAAATAGAACAAAACTGTTTTGAAATGCCTTGGAAAACAATCAAACGGGACAGTAAAATTTGCATATGACACGCCCACAACCTTCACCAACATCCACCATCAGTGAGATGACAATACAGAATAATCCCTACTTCAGGGAAACTGTCTGTAAATTAGGAAAAATTGCTCTTTTAGTGTTTGTCTAGTAGGGTCCTGTAATGTTCAGGACCCCATCCTTCCCCTGGTTTAATAACAGATTAGTTTTTTTTCTTTTCTCTGAGTTTTTGGTGTTTAAGTTAGTCTTAAGTTTTTAAAGAAATTATTTTTAAGTTTGTTCTTTGAGGGATTGGTCACTAGGGTTTGGTGATGTTTGGGATCCCATTGCTAACCTAGTTTAAAGATAGATGCTATATGATTCCATTTATAGTTTTAAATCAGTACTGTGTTTAATTTGTAATTGTTGGACAAACAAGATGATTAAAATATTAATTTAAATAATTGTTTTTGTCTATGCCTGCTCTTGGGGATTGTGGTTCATGTACGTGTACAGAAGATGATTTGATGACAAAGTAGAGAAAGTTTTAAAAGAAAGTTCGGAATTTTCACAAAATTGTTAGGCTCACTTTCTACACAGTTTAGTGTATATATTTTATTTAGTATATATTATATGTTAGAATTTTAGCTTCTTTATTTATGTTTGTTTTTAATCCATTATAATGCTGACCTACTGACAGGCAACCCAATCTATGCCAAAATTTTGCCATTATGAACGTTCAATGAGAAAACAGTAAACTATTAGATAGGACGTTCACTGAAAATCTATCTACTGATTGACCCACAAACCAGCGGGTGACCTAGATGTCAACAGAGCGATTGTTAGCTCAGTGGTTAAGACTTTGGACTACTGATAGCGCTGTCAAACTGCTACTGCTGGGCCCATGAGCGAAGGCCCTTCATTCTTAACTGTTCAGTTGTATAAATGAAATCACTTCTCTTAGTCTCTCTGAATAAGGGTGTACTAGACTATCTACTGTATAGCTGATACTCTGAACTTGTTTTTTGAGCGTCTGTTGCATTTGGAATATTTTAGACCATATTCCAAATATAAACATGTTTGTTAATTCTGTGGCTTAGACTGATCATATGCATGTGTATTAGGTCAATATTTTGAGAACAGCATTTATCAAGATGTCCCAATGGGCGGGGAATTAAGTAATTTACATATGACACACCCACACCTGAATGTGCACAAGATGACCATCAACATAGCAACGTTACAGAACAACCACCACTTACATGAGCAGGGGTATTTAGAAGATTTGTTCTTTTTTGCATGTGTTTTGTAGAGTCTTGTGGTTCTTATAATTCCTCTGTACTTGCTATTAGCTTTGGGCTACTGCGTCATAGCTGACAGACAGATAGATAGATCTATCAAAAACAGCCGCTGACACCACGGGCAAAAGCATTGACTTTACTCGACTGTTCCCATTACTTGCCCATTAATCAATGTTCCAGTCAACACACCTCTACTGATTTCACAGCTCAGGTTTCTAAAACATCATTCACCTTTTTAATCTGTTACATAAAAAGCACTCTTCTTGCCCATTACACTCAAGGTTCTTGCTGTACTGACTGTTCCTTGGATTTATTAGATCAGACACTTTCAACACATCAGCCATAATGGACCCACACGAAACCTCCATCTATTACCTTGCAGAACTTTAGCTCAACAAGATATTAAGAGCTGCTTCCTAACCAGCAATTTGACAAAATCTTCTAAAGAAGAAGCTGTTCTCTGGTGGTAGCAGTACACTGTGCTCCTGGGAAATAAACAGGCGTGAAAGGACTGGAATGAGTCTGAGAGATGTGTATCAAGAAAAAGTTGAACATGTGACACCACTTCTACTAACATTAGAACACGAAATGCAATCTTTAACAAGGACTCACAACTAATTTTTTAATCACTCCTTACAACACTACCTACCTAAATTTGGGACTATACACACATCAATGTTAGATTTTAAAGAAATGTATTTTTCCAAATATACCCAAGATACTGAAACAGAGACGTAATTATCAAGTCCAATTAGTTTATTTACGGTTTTAGAACACTGAACTGGCTGAAAAATGCTACCTAAAATGTTTCCAAAAAAGGTTGCCAATTATCATGTTTAGCTATAATTTACTCTGAATTAGCAAGCCAGATAGCCGACTCATTACTCTATTACTCTATTACACAGGGTTCACTACTTTACTGTTTCTTTGGCTGTGTCTTTAACTACGTCACCTGTGTGTAAATATTATATGGGTGGGGAATTTGCATATGACACACCCACTGCGTATCACGAAATACATATGGTCACCATCAGTACAACAACCTCACAGAACCAACCACCATTTACGTGACTCTGCAATCTTATTAAGAAGTGTTGTTCTTTTAGTTTCGTTTAGTAGCTTACGGAATACAAATGCAGAATGATGAGAGTTAGTTAGGTTTGCTTACTTTTGCTAGTTTCTTAGTTCATTCAGAAGAAAGATGCAGTATCACAGGTGCGATATGAAAGGGACGGGCAAATTCAGAAATATTTCCAATATACTGGGATTTGTAATGTTTATACAGACTTTAGACAGGCAACTAGCATACTGTAATTGCTCCATGTTGCTCCACATTGGTGCGATGCTTAGAAATGCATCAGAACAAAATAACGGTTCATTTAGAGAATAGTAATATTAAAAGCTTTTAATCTAGCTTGATTTGATATGATGTGGTAGCTTAGTGGTTAAGGTGTTGGACTAGTGGTTGAAAAAATCCCAGGTCCACCAAACCTACCACTGTGCAGATAAAATGTAAGTCGCTCTGAATAAGGGCATCCTCCAAATGCTATGAATGTAAATGTATATTACAGCATCAATCATCCAGAGTGGTCACAATATGATCATTGCAATTTATCCATAAATACAAGATGGCGGCGCATCCAGACGCAGAGGCCCAGTGCTCTTCAAGGTTTGGCGGCTGTTTTATTGTTTTCTTTTTCTCTACGTTTCTGTTTCTGCACAAATGTTGTGCATACTACCTCTCTTTGTCATTGTCCTCTACTTACATCTTGTTGTTTTTAAAACAATGACAATAAAGATCTATATTATTCTAGTCTCACGTTCATTTATATATTGCCGGATTCTGCTTTGCAGAAGACAATATCTATATCGTAAGAACGCAAGCTGAGCTTCATGCTGGACTAATGAGCAGGAAATCATTTGCATATGATACCCCTATAAAGTGCATTGGTTTCAAACATACAGAGCAACCTTCTCTTCCACAAGATTAATATGTTTCTATGAAAACCTGCTGGTTTTATGTTTATCTAGTAGGTTTCATTAGTTTCTGAGGCGCTATGATAGCTGGGGTTACGGAAAGATAGCCGTCGACTCAAAATGTATGTTTCAGTTTCTAATGTCGATTAAATACAAATTAGTTTTAGCAAGCTCTTTGACCACTGGACAGACATTTCTGGTGTCTTATTTACGCGGGGAAAAAATAGGCAATGAACTAAAGAAAGTGTCTTGTTTAGAATTCACTTAATATCAAAGAGGGTTAAAAGTTTAACCTTAATGCACAGTCCAATGGATAAAAAAATAGCAGAAGTATTTGAACTGTTAAGGTTCATTGGCCTAGTCATGAGCAGTGTCTGTGATTTACTCGCAGGAATAAAACTAGCCTGCTAAGTTTTTTTTACACTGCAGTATTCCAACAGCAAAAGGTGCTTACGCTTTCCTCAGCAGGACTTTGCAGCATTCATAAAATCCTTATATGTTATGAGGTGTCCCAGGTAGCAGGATGCAGCTCAGTAATGGAACAGCATTAATTCACAATAACGTTTCACAGCAGCCATGAAGCTGAGCTTTGTGATACGGGTAAGAAAGTGAAATTTCCAGACAGGAAGCGTTTTATTTGGCTTGTGACCGAAGCCTGTTGGTTTGTAGGACTGTGGAGTCCTGTGTTATAACTAGTTGCAGGACATAAGGAAGGAGTGAGTGAGAGAGGGGCAGGATGAGATGAGCCAAGTGGTGAGGTTTAAACTAGGGTATGTCATAATAGGCTTTTCTGGAAATCCTTTTAGTATATAAAAAGGGAAAACTGTAACAAATTGAATTTAAGCAGCTAATTTAATGCTTATAATATTTATGATTTATAACATCAGGTTTTTAATGTTCGATATTATTGTTTATTCATTAAAAATTAATTTTGGTTTTAGTCAACCATTGGAATCCTCCTCAAACAATGGACAGATGAACCTGGATTGTGGATTTTTAAATTTTTTTATTTTTAAATAATAATTACCCTTTTAATTATTTTTTTAATAATAATCAATTTTTTTTTAAAGTCATTGTATTTTATTACAGTGTATTTTATTATACAGTATAATATTATATATAATGTATATTTATTATGTATTTTAAGTCTAAGTCTTAGATAAGATTTCTAAATTTGTATAGTTGCTTTTTGTTTTATATTACTGTTCCCAGAAGAAAATTCAATAAACAGTTTATTAATAAATGAATTTTGGTTAGTAGATATTCCAATTTTTTTTTACATGCAGCACTACTCGTGGTTATGATCAGTATTTGCATAACACTGACCCAATTTAAATCTCAGTAACAATATCCGACTGGGTGTTTTTTGTTTGTTTGTTTGTTTTTTAAATAAATTCAAAATCATTGGATCAATATGATACGATCAAAATCATAGTTTTACAGCGTATATAAGAATCTAAAACATATAATCCATGGCATGTGGGTCATTGTTTCTAAGCAAAAGAAAGTCAGACCATTTCAGCTTGTAATTTAGAAAGAAACCCTAATCTGTGACAAAACAAAAACATTGTAAAGAGCTTCTTCGACATGCGCATCAATAACTGAGCAGCAGGAAGGTAAAGAGATGCACTCGAACTAGTGATGTCACTGAGAAAGGCCAGCAGGGGTGCATGGGAAACTCCAGGGGGGTTACGAATTTAAATGTGCCGAGCCCAGCTGTGCGCCTCAATGTACTAAAGGCCTGGTGGTGCAAACAAGCCGAGAGCCAGCCAATCACGGCTTCCAGACAGGAGGCGCCCCTTATACATACGCTAATAAGGCTCTCACCCTGTAGAGAATGGGGATGGTTTGTCGATAGCTCTGAAGCTTTTCAAATTCTAATTTTGAATCCTTGAATTACCTGATAGTCTGGCTTTCTCTCTCTCTCTCTCTCTCTCTCTCTCTCTCTCACTCTCAAGCTACACATGCTCCTTCTCCTCTCCGGACGTGACCGAGACCCATCCTGATGCCGGCTGTAAAGTTTCACGTGTCTGAAACTGTTGAAAACTGGACTCAAGAGCGCAGTGTTCACTAACACACTGAGGAGGACGCTTATAACTGCACAGTTGCACGGTTGTGGGTGTCAAGTTTCAAAATAAACTGTTAAACACCACTTTCCTAACGACAAGCCCAAAGAGTGTTGCAAGAAAGTAGCTCAGACGAACGCAACGCAAAGCAGCATTGTGTTGAAGTCAGCTGAGACTACAGGGTCTTAAAAGTCTTCATGCACAGCGGAAATGACCACTATTTAGTCGAAATGTTGCTTTATTTAGAAAGCATCCTCTACATGATTGGCATTTCTTTGTAAACACACACGCACAGTCGTTTCTTCCAAATTTGGCTTCCAGTCTGGCTTGCGACAGCTTCCCAGTTCAGCCATGAGAATGATTTCGATGTGTTCTTCTTTGGTCAAAGGCATTATTAAAATACATATACCATAAACTACAAACGGTGGCTTAGTGGTTAGCACATCTGTCTCACACCTCCAGCGCGAGGTATCGACTCTTGCTCCTGCTCACTGTGTGTGTAGAGTTTGCATGTTCTCTCTGTGCTTGGTGGGTTTCCTCCCACGGTCCAAAGACATGAGTCTAGGCTGATTGGAGTCTCTAAATTGCCTGTAGTGTGTGTGTGTGCCCAGCGATGGGTTGGCACTCCATCCAGGGTGTATCCTGCCTTGATGCCTGAGATAGGCACAGGCTCCCCGTGACCCGAGGATAGATCGGATAAGCGGTACAGACAATGAAATGAAACAAACTACATATGAAAATAGTCGGAAGACATTTTGCTAAAAAGTGTTCATTTTAACACTTATTAGTGTGTGTGGGGGGTGGGTGTGGTAGCTTAGTGGTTAAGGCATTGGATTTCTAATCTGAAGAACAGTTCAAACCTCAGATCCAACAAGCTGCCACCACTGGGCCCCTGACCAAGAAACCCCCCAACCCTCAATCGCTCAGTTGTATAAAATGAGATGAAATTGTAAATTGCTCTGCTAAATGCCAGAAATGTAATTTCCCTTATGAATGGAGACTTTTGGGACACCCTGTAGAATAAAACTCATTATCATAAAGGGTGCCAATAATTATGGAGGGCACTGTTCTTTCAAAACTTTAACGTACAGCTTATTTAACCAAAGACGGAACCAGAGGTACACCGCTGTTATTAGTAACCGTTTTTACTCTTCTCAGTTGTCTCATTATCTACTGTAAGCATCTTCCCGTTCCTTTAGTGGTGCATGATGGGACAGGTTAGTGTAGAAGCATGCACTGGTGTACATGTCATTTGTTTTGCAAATATACACAAATTTGTTTCACACTGTGAATGACAGTTATGTAATGACACTCAGTAATCATTTAAAACAGGGCGTAAATTTGCAATTTGTAAAACAGCCAGAATCTGCATCCCAAAAATGATTCAGAGCCTGTGTGTGATAACGGCTCTACAGGAAACACCAACGTTCATATCTGCATAAGAAACTTGACCCAAGATTTATGCCAGAATTTCTTATTTTTAGTCAGTTAGTTAGTTTATTACCATTTGTATTGTGCAATATTTATTTATTTATTTATTTATTTATTTATTTATTTATTTATTTATTTATTTATTTATTACTTTTATAATTTTTACATAATTTCTTTTCCTTTACTATCTGTCTTCTTTCTTTCTGTCTTTAGGTTAAAAACCTGTACGTTACCTGTCTGTTGAACTGCTGTGACAATTAAATTTCCCCACTGTGGGATCAATAAAGTCTTATCTTATCTTATCTTATCTTATCTTATCTTATCTTATCTTATCTTATTAATAACCAGCCTTTGTAGTGATTCAGAAAAAACACCCTTGTCTTTGAATAAAAGAAAAAGAAATCGACGATCTCTGTTGAGCATCTCTGGAAACTACAGGTTTACAGAAGCTGTGCCAGACCCTGGTCAAGCCTTGACGTGAATAGATAATGTGGAAAAATAATGATTAGGCCACAGGATACAAGGGAAAAACAAATTTATGCAACTGTGGACACAGTCAAATCAGCACATTGCTATAAACCAGTATTCTTACATAGATTAAATAAACACCCCTTTAAAAAACCCTTTCTATATCATTTCTGAGTCTGCACACACACACACACACACACACACACACACACACACATACACACACTCATTTATTTAGTGTACACAGATGTGCCCTCAGTAGCATTGGCCTCTATTAAGACGTCTGTTTGCTCTGCATTCTTTCAACCGGAACGAGAGACAAAACTGGTCATGTGGAGATCAGATGTGGAAAGAGGGAGAGGTTTTTTTTTTCTTCTCCTCGTCGGAGCGCTGAAAGTCTGAAACTACTGAAACTATCTGCAGCGAGAGGAGGCGTATCATTGAAACACCCCTGCACCAACAGAGCTGGCTTTGTGGAGCTTTTTTTTTTTTTCAGTGGGAGTGAGAGCACTTCCTTGCCCCTACGCAGTGTGGGAGGAAGAGAAAAACAGAATGAGAACTGCTCTCAGTGTGCTAGCGGACGTCACAGGCTTGGCTGGAGGACAGAGAAAGTGGGATTGTGTAAAGCCGCAAAAAGAAATGGAAGAAGAAGTAGTGTAATCGAAAGTCTGCTTGCAGATCATTTCTGCTTCAAGAGTTAGGTTCCATAGCCATGTAAAATCTGGATTGGTTGTGTAATTGTGAATTCCTGAGCTTTGTATATAGATTCTGGTCAAGTAAACTAAGGTCTGTGTGCAAAAACAAATGGCCATTAAACAGAGAGACCATGTAATTAGAAATGGGGGCTTCAATCAGTTCTGGATTTTACAGATGAGACACATTAAGTCTGTTTATCCTGCTCTTGCTACAGCAAACATCTCAAACACCTGTGTGTGCACCTGTGTGTGTGTGTGTGTGTCTCTAATTGTGGCTGTGTGGATACAGGCTAGTCCTGGGAACTCATTAGGAGCTTCAAATCCCAGGAGCACTGCTGGGCCCCTGAGAAAGGCCCTTAACCCTCGCCTACACTGCTATATAAATTATATATATATATATATATATATATATTAGATAAATATAGATATATATATATTAGATAAATATAAGTCACTCTGGATAAGGAAATGTGCAATCTTTTACGCTACAAGATGCCACCTTTTTCATGGGCAAATATAAAATGTGAAATTGATGAAATTGTCATCATCATCATCGCACTGGAAAAATAAGCTTATTGAATTCAAATGTGTACACTAGTTCCGCTTAAATGAACCGATTAACACTAAATCAAAATAAAAACAAACACTGAGCTCAGTCCTGTGCTGAGAGTCAAACCCACAACAGTGTTGCTTTACGTTACTATTGCACGTATTTTAATCTCCTGTAATACTATAGTTGTAGTTATCATCAGCGCCAACATCCTCATGAGATTCCACAATGCAAACGATTTACATAAAAATTGACTAAAATAGCTACATTTTTCAGGGATTCAAAACAATCTGTGCAGCGCAAATATTTTACTATTTTTATAATACTGTATTAAACCACACCCATGTTGAATTCCCCGTTCTGATTGGTCAGAACGTGTTGATTCATTGGCTTTAACAGCCGCTATGAAAATAATCCAGTGCTGTCATTCAGACCACAGGTTCACACATAAACGGATCAAAAACGTGTGGTTAGGGGTTTCTGCTATGATTAACATTTTTTGGAAGGAGTCTCCAGTGTCAGAACCTCGGAACAGTCCGAGATACAGCAGTAACGTTACGTTTTCTGACACAGGAAAGTCTTTAAAAGGACGAGGGTTTGCGCTTTCTCTATAAGCAGCCGTTTGTTTGGGTTTGGTAACTTGAAGACGGAAAGAGAGAGAGAGAGAGCAGTTGACTAGCTGCTGTAACACAAGTGGAAACAGGAACTAACTTCTTTAACTTTTACGGGCATTCCACAAGATTTACTAGAAATGGATGAATGTGTGACGAAGTGACTCTGGAGAGCCGCTGTGGTAGAAAAAGAGAGTCGCAAAAATGTCAGTATTTGCTGTTAGTATATAAAATGAACAATCTGACATAGCAGGAACATACGGCGCTTCATATAGTGCCTCAAAACACAGCTACAAGTATTTATTCAGATACTAATAATGAATTAATAACAAATACTGAATTGATGTGCTACCTCCAGATGATTACACACACACACACACACACGCAAACACCCAAGTAAGCACGCCATCAGCATGTATCATTAAACCACTGGTTATGCATATAGTTGTTTACTGCAACAAGTGACCCAGATTCAGAATGCACCCTAGACAAAAATGCCATGCAGGTTTCAGAAAGGCGTCTGGACTACACCGAAAGACAACTGACTGTACTGCTGCAAGGCTGCCAAGAACCACACTAACCCCCCAAAGCACGTGTGGAATTCACACTGATGTTATGAGTCACTACAGCGAAATGTAGACAACATGCTGAACTTGACAGCCAGAGCGTGTTGAATAGTGCACGACGTTCCTGTTGCAACTCAACGCAAGATCACTCTAATAGGACTGAGGTTATTTGTGGTATAAATCAGATAGAAAGTTAAGTTGAACATCAACATAAAAAAGGGAAGGATACACTGCGTTTAAGCCGAATGTGCATAATACGTGTGTCCTCTTTACCCCCGAGCAAAGACCTTTGGCAAAGAGGAAGCAGCAGGTTTATTTTAAGTATTGTAACGTTTGCATTTTTGTTCTTTCTCAAATCTGAAAATGAGTTCAGGCAAACAAGAAGATTTTTCAATTTCTAATAATTGAAAGTTCACATGATATATGGGAACAGGAGCGGTTTTGTTCATCCTGTGAACACTTGATGGTCATTTTTCATAACATACTGTATAGTGAGTGTGGTATTCACCATTTATTCAATAGCTACATCACTGAACCCTTCAACAGAACAGAGGTAAATTATTGTATACACACTGTACAGAAAATTACAAACAACTCAGATCTTTGAAGTAACTAGATCTGGAACTGTGTGTTGTGGTTAGATCACTAAAACTAAACCTTTCAGCCATCATGAAGAAAAAAAACCCAAAAGGATGAAAGCCCTCAAACCCATATGGAGGTGATGCTGTTTTGTGGCTAGTGGGCTTTTATGAAAATATATCTGTAGCACAAAACATGATGGTTGCATCGGATGTGTCAGTCTCCAGGTTGAAACCTCTTGAAAACCTGTCGTATGAGTTAAAGCAGTGCAAATACACTTCACGCTGAGCGCTGGATCAAGACCTCCAACCTTATTAGCCATTACACCAAGGTTAGTCTTATTTTAAAGCCACATTTTAAAGCAAGTGGTTAAGGCTCCGGGTTGCTGACCGAAAGATCGGGGTTCCAGCCCCAGCACTATCAAGCTGCCATTGTTGGGCCCTTCAACAAGGCCCCCAACCCACCCTGCTCCAGGGGTGCTGCATCATGGCTGACCCTGTGCTCTGACCCCAATCCCCCAAGGATGGGATATGCGAAGAAAGAATTTCACTGTGCAGTAACGTATACGTGACAAATAAAGACAACTTAAATATCTTTTCTCATACATTGTAGATCAGCCACTGCATGTTTTATTCAGTTCTGCTCATTTACATAAAGTATGGCATGGGCTTTTGAAAAAGTCCGGTGGTGTGGTGGTTGGTACGTGGTTAACACTTTTGCATCTTCAGGGTTGGGGGTTCGATTTCCGCTCCTTCTCCCCATGCTTTGGGGGTTTCCTCTGGGTACTCTGGTTTCCTCTCTCAGTCCAAAGACATGTGTTGGCTGATTGGCATCTCTTAATTTCCTGTAGTGTGTGTGTGTGTGTGTGTACCCCGAGTTCCCCATGAGCCGGTGTAGGATAAGATTTACAGAAAATGGGTGTGTGGATAAACTATTCAAATCAAAAACAGAACACACTGGGTGAAAAAAGGGACTTGGGAAAGCTGTAGGGAAATTTTCTGGTTAGAAGAAAAAAAATAATTCACATTGTGTACTGAATATTACGATTCCAATTGCTGAACAAATAGCAATAAAGGTCTGAAATGCATAAAAGTGGCAATGAGTCATGGCTGCTTGTGGCACCTCGCTCAAAACTCGCCAATGACGCATTGCACATAGAGCGCATTAGCAAGAGCAATTTTCACTCACAAATGCGTTATAATTTGTTCTCCGGAGATGATCAGAAACTACTAATTTAACCAACGGTTGTTATTGATGTTTTCTGTTTAACTTTAGGAGGACACGCTGAACTCCTGGCACCTTAATATGATTCCAGTTTGGTAGAAATAGCTGTTATTTTTTCCTCAGGATTTCAGTGTTTGTAGTACAAAATGCAATCAAGCTTAATGCTGCATTTGAATAAAAACCCATTAATCGGAATTTCTGGCCTCAGACTAGGAAAAAACCAACGAAAACACCCAGTCAACTTGAAATTTCCAATCAAAAACTCCACTCAGATATTAAGCAAGTGATGTCAAATCAGAATGGCTGCTCAGAGCATCAACAGTAAACAAAGTCTCACTTCTTACCTTTAAATGCCTTATGCTGGGAATACGAGTGTTTTTAGATCAACCTGTAGGCATGTATTAGCTTTGTATAATCTGTAACATCACTTAGCATAGTTAGCTAGCTTGCTTGTAATGTAATACCACTGTTGAGGTAACACAGCACAATTCACACTGGGGAAAACATCCACATGTACAGCAATGTAAGAATTTAATCCAGTTCCAGGTAAAGAATCGTAGGCATTAATCGTGATCTCAGTTTTATGAGAAAAAAAATTCATTCCTATTTCATTAGGAATTAGCAATAGTTACAGCACTTAAAATGCATTTAGCTAACAGTTTAATTGGCTACATTACATTTCCAAGAACACGTTCTGAAAAACATTATTAAACATTATTATGCTGTTAATATTAATGAAGAATAACGACTCAATGTTAGGAAAGCATAAAAGCATCTCCTTATGAAACATGCTGAAACCGGGGCTTTTCATAAAGAGAGAGTCAACAAAGGCTGCTGAAATTCCCAGGGGAACAACCAAGCAGCTAATGACATCTCATGAGATTCTGCCTAGAAGTTGCTTCAGGTCTAAACCTCATATAAAAAAATAAAAAAACAGGCCTGACCTTCTGGGAAAGGATTTTTCTGGACAGTGAAAGAACAGCACTTATTATTGACATGGATGTGATTTTTATCTATATGATTTAGTGGAATTTCTATGTACTCAGTGTTGTTGTTATGAATGACCAAGAGAGAAATAAAGAGCCACGATTTTCAAGTAGTTTTACTGAAACGCTGTATATCTTAGTTTCTCAACTCATGTGATCAGCTGACCCGCAGTTTTTTCTTCCACGGTTTCTCAAGTCGCTACGAACGTGACCCAACTCACAAAAGGCTTAATAAGCAAAGTCGTTTTTCTATTCGTTTTCTTATTTCCTGCTGTAACCGAATGCAACACATCGGCGAGGCAAGCTCCTGGCAAAACCTTATTATTCATTAATTACATACTACTAATAATCTATTGTGACACCTACTACGATCTCCACATGCCTGATACAAGTGTCTCACAGCTAGAAGACATGACGTATAAATGACACTAAAGAAAGACTCACTGTAAGAAGAACTACGAGTAAGTATGTTGTACATTTTAAAATATGCATATCAGCCTCTTTCATGGCCTATTTTCACTTTGTTCGGTCTGTCCACCTCTCTCACTCCCTCAACTGCCAAATCATCAGCTCCAAAAGCTTCACGCTAATAGTGCAGTCAACACCTTCATGCTTGCCATCTCACAAGTCACTAAATAGCCGAGTCTCTGCCATAACTCAACGTAACTGCACTGTACAGCCGCGCTGCATTCTGTGGAGGATGTTGAATGTCAATGGAAAACTGTGGGTGAGAAAAGAAACTCCTACCCTTGTTTTTAGGAGCAAAATCTCGCAGTTACCTGTTATGTGTATGAGTGTGCTTCATTCTTCTTCTTCCTATTAAACTCTACTGTAACTTCACTACCAATAATTATGACATCAGTGGCGCATAGAACCTCTAACTTCTCATAAATAATAGTTCAAATAAATCATCAACCAAACAAATTAGTAGTGAAGCCTTTAAGCAAATCATAAATATATTTCAGGTTAGAGGGTTTTTCTTTTTGGTGAGATACACAGGTAACAGAATATTACTATGCATTAAACTTAACAACTTAACTAAACCACATCTGGCACATCTGCCAAACGTCTGGCATTTGTAACAGAACGAGATTACAATGTCATAACAAAGCAATATGTACAAAACCTCACCACACATAAATATAATCACGACTACGTCCTCTGTCTACTACTACTTTTACTTTGAGCTAACATGTACTTTGTATATGTCCTGTTTTCTAGTTTTAATCCACATTGTTAGCGTCTTCCAGTGTTATGCTACAGTGTTGGACAATAATGCACACATCTGTATATTATGCAATTAGGTTACTTAGGTACTCATTACTATTATTTCATATTAGGTAGGGGACATTTCAAGGTAGGGGACATTTCTTGAAATTTCCCGTCTTTAAAGGTGAACTATGAAAGGTTTCTTTGGGATTTATATTTTCAAGATTATGCCTATGATTAAGTGGGTTTGACATTTGAATGAACTTCTTGAACTCTTTGAGACCACGCCCTCGACTCCGCCTATGTTCACGAAGCCCCGCCCCTAGCATCTTAGATGACCCGTAGAGCTCAGTGTCTACGAAATGACTGATGGAAGAAAAACACAAACAACCTTTCCGGCCCGTAAATCAGCTTTTCAGACGGGATTTCTAAACGACTTTATAAACTTTTGCCACGGCTTACTATATAGTTTTTTTTAATCATGTTCTAGAAAACATCCAGGTTATTTTTAGATGTATGGAATAAAAAAATAACGCCTAGTGACCCTTTAAGTGGGTGAAGCTGGAGTTTTAGAAACCTCAAAAAAAAGGGAATTTAGTTTCATTCATAGTTTCATTCTCAATTAAGTGCAAAACCACAGGAAATCTCTTCTATCTGTGCATTTAAATACAAAATATGCAAATGAGAAATTGGAATCATGAATACTTTATATCTTTATATGCAACATTTATATTCAAGAATGAGTGTATTGAGAGTTTGCTTAAACGTGTCGCTCATGAAAGTGAATTTGTTTGTTTAAAAAAAAAGGTCAATAAATACATGTATTATATATATAAATAAATAAATAAATAAATAAATAAATAAATAAATAAATAAATAAATAAATAAAATCAGAAGGCCTCCAAACATTCAGGGTAATGTGATGCTCTGGGGATAAATGGTTGGTTAGTATATATAGATATGGAGAAACATGGGCTTGTTAGATTTACAGAAATATTTTAAATAATTTTTGGAAATTTCCCCTCCAAAATAAATAAATAAATAAACAGTATACAAAAGTGATAAACAATACATTTGAGCCAAATGCGCAAATGATGCGTAACATAATCAAAACACAACCGAAACTAATTAAAAATGCCTGTAATGATTGAAAAGGATCGCCGAGGGTTTTTAACGCTTACCGGACAGCTCGTCTGGTTCCAGTCCGCTTTCGGTGTCCAGTCCGCAGATAACGAAGTAATCCGCGAACCGGCAGGAGTTGGAGCTGAAGCCGGTGCTCATTTTGAGGCTGGTCCGGTCGTGGCCGTGTGTCCGCCGTGCTGCTGAGGCGCATATTACAATTACATCGCCATAACCCCGGGTTTATTTCGCGTAGCCATCGTGGACGCGCTTTAGTGATACATATATATATATTTACCGAGAGAGGAAAAAAATCAAAGCGCGAGCCTGTGAAGGCGACCGAATTGCATTGTGGGCGCTTGCACAGCTGTTTTTCGACCGCTCCTCGATCTCGGGATCTCTTGTGCGCCTGCGCAGTGTGCGCGGTCACATTATGGGATTACCCACATCATACGCATGCACGCACGCACGCACACACATTGCAGCATCAATCCTGGACCAGGATTAAAGCGGCGTTTAAAAGCAGTTCTTTGAGCATGTTTTATAGTAGTATATCCGAAACCAGTCTGGGCCCATAGTCTATCCTGGGAACACTGGGTGTGAATCGGAAACACAAACCTGGGTGGCAACCCTGGATGGCACTTGTTCCCACTTTAGCATATTTAGCATAGCCAGTCCACCTACACAGTCTAACCAAAAGCTTGTCCTTAGAAGCCATCTGACCATCACGCCCATATGTGGCTCTTCCCCAAACCGATGCCACAAAGTCTGAAGCACACAATTGTGTAGAATGTCTTTGTGTTAGAAATTCCCTTTAATAGGGACGTATAGTCCAGCATGACGATGTCCCTGTGCACAAAGCAGAGCTCCATGTTTGAGAAAGTTGGAGTAGAAGATATCGACTGTCCTTCACAAAGCCCTGACCTCGACCTCAGCAAACACCTTTGGGATGAACTGCAACATTAGCTGAAACCCAGGCCTCCTCACACATCAATACCTGATCTCACTAATGCTCCTGTAGATGAATGAACACAATTCTCCAAAGCCACGCTCCAAAATCTAGTTCCTAGAACAGTGGCGGATATTAAAACAGCAGCAAAGGAGGACTAAATCCAGAATGAGATGTTTAACAAGCATATACGGCTGTGATGATCAGGCATTTCAAAGTTCTATATACAATATTGTGTATCAGCATGGTTTGGGGAGAGGGAAGAAGAAAACTGGAGAATCCAGAGGAAACCCACACAGATATAGAAAGAACATGAACTTCCATGCAGACAATGAGCAAAGTTTAGGACTGAACTGGATACTTTGGAGCTTTGACCAAACTCCTATTACAAACGCAAGTAAATATGCAAAAAAATATCATCAGCAAGGTTTCTAATATTACAGTTATTTATATATTTTCGAGGCACAGAAAAGTCTCTTCAAGCAGATTTATGAGGCGTATTGACAGCCTGCCCTCTTCTGTCTGACTAAAGCAACTGCATAGCAGTGCAGCACCATGTGCAATGCAAATCTATAACAACATACTATGCATCCACACAACCGTCTTTTCACACAAACCCGATATTTAAATATCTACCAGTACATAGCATCCAGTGTATACCAGAATATGGAAGTTAAAATATGGCCATTTGTAATTAAAGGTAGACTACCGCTCAAAAGTTTGGGATCACTTGCATATTTCAGCTTGATTTCAGCTACGGAGGAAGACTCCATCAGGCCAATCTTGTGGGAGATGCTCCAGGAAGCATGGGGTGAAATCTCATCAGATTATCTTGAAAAATTAACAGCTAGAATACCCAGTGCTGTAACTGCTGCAAACGGTGTATTTTTTTTATGAAGGAAAAGTTTGAAGAAAACATTCATCATTTCCATCCATTTCTAACTCAGCATGTCCTGCTATATTTTCTATTCAGACTAATATCGTGTGTGTTTCCTTGGAAAACAATACAATTTTTGAGTGATCCCAAACTTTTGAGCGGTAGCGTATATCATTATATACAGTAATTACTGTGAACTGTGCACTGATCAGGGAATCGGCTATTTTAAGAGCTGTCTCAATTGCAAAATCCTTCCAATGCACTGAAACCATTGCTCCCTAAAAATCCCACAACCAGGGAACATGTTTCGGAAATAAAAACAGCAGACAAACTCTCAGCCAACTTCAACATCTACAAACACAATTAGCTATTTATCTCCATCATAACTTGCAAAAAAAATACTTATATATATTTTTTCTAATATATAATCTAATTTAGATTAGATTACATTAGATTCAACTTTGTTATTGTCATTGCACATGGGCACAAGGCAACATTTTAATGATTTTTTAACTTTATTTATTTTGCCATTCTATATACACTTTTAAGTATTTAATGATTTTTAAAAATCCACTAGCTTGCCTACAATCCCTGGGTCACCATGACATGGGTTTTTACAGTCACTAATAAGGAAACAAGAAAAATCACCAGAAATGGAGTAATCAGTGTGCCAATGTGTAGTGAGCCAAAGTCCTTACTTGTTCTTCTTTTTTATTCAGATATACAATATACTTTCTTAAGTTAGGACTTTCTTATTCTTACAGGCATCTGTGCTTAATGGCATCAGGAAATGTTCTATAATTTCACTAAACACACCTTTAAGGCTCATCAAAAAGCTATACAAAGCTGGAGATGTTTGTCTGGAATGGCCCATCACTTGAATTTAACCAAACTTGAACTATTGAGCTGCCGATTTGAAGATTTAATTAGGTGTATTAAAAAAACAGGGTTAACTATAGAGTATGATCTGGCACTTTGTTAGAGCACCCACCTCCCATACTGAGGACGCGGGTTCGCGACCCGCTCGGAGTTGTATATGTATGTATATTGGTGGCAGTGGTGGCTCAAGTGATTAAGGCTCTGGGTCTTTGACCAGAAGATCGCCAGCACCGCCAAGTTGCCACTGTTGGGCCCTTGAGCAAGGCCCTCTGCTCCAGGGGTGCTGTATCATGGCTGACCCTGTGCTCTGACCCTAACCTCCAAGGATGGGATATGCGAAGAAAGAATTTCACTGTACAGTAATGTATATGTGACAAATAAAAGCTATTTCTATTATATTTCCTAAAATATTACGACAGAATAAAAAGGAAAGAGAAAGATGGGAATAAGGAGGAATGCAGAGTTTAATCCCATAACAGATGACTTTTGCAGTCTACTTTCATTCAAAATCCACCCAGTTCTGGTGCTAAAACTGAACTAAACACATGTTTACTCATAAACAGAAACCCCCCCCATATCTTTCTGTCCTTTATTTCTCATGTGCATCACCTCTGTATGTAATCCCTTAAGTTTCTTCTGTTCTTTTGAGTGTAGTTTTATCACCAGAAGCAGAAACACCACCACAAACACAATAAACACTCGCTACATGTACATGAAGGGAACCATGTTTTAATCGTTTCTTAATAAATATCTTCATTATATAACATTTCATAATGACATTTGAAAGAAAACGTTATTCATTAGTAGCATTTACATAGAACATCCAGAGAGGTCAATGTAATACTGTATGAGTGTGTGTGTGTGTGTGTGTGTGTGGAGGCAACCCAAATCGTATAAGACAAAGAAAAGGCATTGTAGAAATGCATGGTAGTCATATGGATGTGCTTTTAAAATGACTTGAGAGGTTGGCTGGGATAAACTAGCGATGTAGGCTAGTCTCAGAGCTGCAGAAAGAGATCGGACTGAAAGAGACTAAACCGCAGGTTCCCAATACTGCTCTTTACAGGAGTCTAGCCACGCCCTGTACATTTTGATTAATTAATTTATTTATTAGCTAATTAGCTAAGGGAAAAAAAAATTAAAAAAACAGAGCAGGAGTACTTCCAGAAGCAGGACTGAGAACTAAGGGACTAAACCGATGCTTTGGATGAAGATGTAGTAAACAGAAAGATCATACACAATGAGGTATCCAGATTCTGCCTTCGTGTGGTAGAAAATTTCACCCAGCACACTTACTGTACATTCAGTCCAAACAACACTGCTGGATATGCAGATATGTATTTCTTAAAATGTTATGTTTTTTGTTTTTAATATAATTAAAATTTAGGAGGTTCCTTCTGACTTCAGTCTTCATTATTGAACCAGTTAAAACTCATCATTCTTACTCCTGTTTTTCATTTTTTTATGTCCAAGGTGGAGAAATAAAAAAAATAAATCAAAAGAACCGCTGCAGTCCATTTCCAGTAACTTGCTATTTAAGACAAAGTGGATTAAAGCAAAAACATTACTAGAAAAATTAATAATAAAAAGACAAAAAAAAAAATACATATTATACACTAATCAGTCATAACATAAAAACCACCTGCTTGATATTGTGTAGGGCTGTCAAAACAGCGCTGACCCGTCGAGGCACGGACTGCACGAGACCTCGGAAGGTGTGCTGTGGAACAATATCTCTGGCACCAAGATGTAAGCAGCAGATTCTTTACGTCCTGCGAGTTGTTCGTCTAGCACATCCCACAGACGCTGGATCAGACTCAAGGTTTTCTAGCGGAACATTTCTCAGAGCATGCCAGCTTGTTTTCTTCACAATGTACATCTTAGTGCCATCTCTTCCTCTGCTCCATGGTCCGGGTTCTGATGCTCCTCGTGGAAAGGGATCATCTCTGGTTCACTGTTTGGCCCACCTTAGGTTGGTACACCCCACAAGACATGGAGATTTGGAGAATATCCAACTCAGCCATCACAATTTGGCCCTTGTCAAAGTCGCCTCAGATGCTTCAAAACACATGAGAACTGATTGCTCACTTGCTGCCGAATATATCCCTCCCCTTGACAGGTGACATGGTAAGGCATTAACGTTATGACTGATCTGTGCGAAAACATTTCTCGTGTCTTCTGATCCATAATTACGTGGAGACCAGGAAAATGTGGTTGGCAGCAGGACCGACTCCTCCATCATTTTTTTTTTTTTTTTTTTTTTTAAATTTACTGTAATAGCCAAACTGTGGGGAAACTTTCTTGATGGCACGGCATAGTGAGAGGTGTTGTATTTCGATTTCTCCTGGCATAGCACCCAGTTTGTGCTGCCAATGCAACACGGGCCTCAAACGGTATTGCTTTAACGTTAGAAAATTAAAAACAAATATTCAACATGGGAACATTAATCACACAAGGTTGTTAAAAACGTACAAAACAATTAATAAGATCATGGATCATTCTGGGACAGAGGAAAAAGAAGGAGCTTGTGGTCACGAGCCAGTCCGAGTTCAACAGTTCCGGGCCCGTTTTCCATAACGAAAGAAAGAAAAGAAGAAAAAGACAGCTGTGCGTGCGAGGACCAGGACAAGCAGGGTGAAATGGATGACGGGTGAGGGAAGCGAGGCGGCGCTTTACTCCATCTTTTCCTGCAGCTTTTTCTGGAAGCAAACCGGGAGGATGGAGACTACGGCTAGAACAGCCAGCACAGCCAAGGAGTTCCAGGACACGGCCTCGCCCGCTGTGGTCAGCTTGTACAGCGTCGTTCCTGCGTTTATCGCTACGAAAGATGGAGGGGCAACTCCTGAAAGAGAGAGAAATATAAAACCGTCTAAAATGCAGCTCATATTCACCAGCAGGATCGAATACGACTCTGTGTGCTCTCACACTGCCTGAGCTGTTATTTTCAAACCAGCACTGGTGTAGATTTACTATTAGTAGTAATATGAATAATAAACTGATGAGGAGGTTGAGGAGACTTGCCTTTGTGCACATGAATGTCCCAAAAAAACAGCCCTGATTTTAGATTTTTACTGCAACCTAATTGATGAAATCATTTCAATTCAACATGATGTAAACCTTCTAATATTCAGTTACTGGAAATTTTCAGTTCTTTCCAGCACACTGGATAAATAATTCACTGAACTTATTTCAGTCTCAAACATGTGCACCGGGTTGTAATATGTAACCTGATCCAATTACACAATAACATGTTGCAAGCAGGGCAGCAGTTAACACTGAGGTCACACAATGTCAGTGACCTGGGTTTGATCCTGAGCTGAGTCAGAGTGAAGGGTTCAGTTTTATTCAGGGCTTGGTTATGCACATGTTCGAATTATTCTGAATGCACGAAAAACAAACTCGATTGAATCACATGATTGATTGAGTGTGCTCTCACTTAAGCTCAGTATCAAACCAAGGACCCTGATGATGTGAGGCACAGGATTCCATTTATCCATCCATTCTCTATACCTGTTAAGTCTACTGGGTCGTGTGGAACCTGGAGCCTATCCCAGGAGACTCTGGGTACAAGGCAGGGTACACTCAAGCACACACTCGTTCACACACTACGGACAATTTAGCGATGCCATTCAGCCTAAAACACACACGTCTTTGGACTGGGGAAGGAAACTGGAGTAACCAGAGGTAACCCCGGCACGAGAACGATGCAAACTCTGCACACACATGTGGCAGAGGCAGGAACCAAAACCCTAAACAATAATTGAATAACCCAGTGCGTAATCCAGACTAGCGATGAAAACTATTTTGATGATCTTTTGGCTTTTCCCTTCAGGGGTCGCCACAGCGAATCATCTCTCTCCATCTATCCCTATCTTCTGCATCCTCAACACTAGCTTCATTTATTACATCCATATACCTCCTCTTTGCCTCCTGCCTGGCAGCTCCATGTCCAACATTCTCCTACCAATATACTCACTCTCCCTCCTCTGGACATGTCCAAACCATCTTAATCTGACCTCCCTAACTTTGTCCCCCGAACATCCGACATGAGCCGTCCCTCTGATGTACTCGTTCCTAATCCTGTCCAACCGTGTCACTCCCAAAGAGAACCTCAACATCTTCAGCTCTGCTACCTCTAGCTCTGACTCCTGTCTCTTCCCCAGTGACACTGCCTCTAATCCATACAGCATGGCCAGTCTCACCACTGTCTTGTACACCTCCTTGATTCTCGCGGATATTTTTCTAGCACAATTTTGATGTATTGCAGAGGTGGACAGTACAGAAGTACATTTACTTGAGTTGAGTTTTTATTCCAAAAATTCCTGGATGGTCTACTACTTCCGGTAGAAATTCAAAGTGCAGAACAATGCACACTCTAACGGGTAATATTGCCCACAACGCATTGCACACAGGAGGAAGGATCCTGGACAATGGTATATGAAAATAAATGCATATGAAAACGGTGTAAATGAATTGTGGAAATATATATAACTCTTTGTTAAAGCAGTGTTGCTGTTGGGTGCTTGTACAGCTACAGTTGTGTAGCTGGGTTTTAAAGCAGGTTAGATTTTTTTTCTGACCAGTCTTCATTTACAGACTATTTGATTGAAATGTGCATGAGTGGATACACATAGATGTGTACAGGTACATCTCAAAATTTAGAATATAATGAAAAAGGTCAATATTTTTTGTCACTCAGTTCAGAAAGTGAAACCCATATATTATATAGATTCATTACACATCGAGTGAAATATTTCAAGCCTTTATTTCTTGAAATTGTGATGATTATGGCTTACAGATAAGGAAAACCCAAAATTCTGTGTCTCAGAGAATTAGAAGTTCAATATTGGAAAGTCATGGTGTCGCACCCTAATCAGCTAATTACCTCAAAACACCTGCAAAGGTTTCCTGAGCTTTTAAATGGTCTCTCAGTCTGGGTCAGTAGGCTACACAATCATGGGGAAGACTGCTGACTTGACAGTTATCCAGAAGACAGTCATTGACACCCTCCACAAGGAGGGTAAGCCACAAAAGGTCATTGCTAAAGAAGCTGGTTGTTCACAGAGTGCTGTATCCAAGCATATTCATAGAAAGTTGAGTGGAAGGAAAAAAAGTGTGGTAGGAGAAGGTGCACCAGCAAAAGGGATAACCGCAGCCTTGAGAGGATTCTCAGGCAAAATCCATTCAAGAATTTGGGGGAGCTTCAGATGAATCCTAGACATGGCCTACAAATGTCGCATTCCTCGTGTCAAGCCACTCCTGAACCAGAGACAACGTCAGAAGCGTCTTACCTGGGCTGTGGAGAAAAAGAACTGGACTGTTGCTCAGTGGTCCAAAGTCCTCTTTTCAGATGAAAGTAAGTTTTGCATTTCATTTGGAAATCAAGGTCCCAGAGTCTGGAGTAAGAGTGGAGAGGCACAGAATCCATGTTGCTTGAAGTCCAGTGTGAAGTGTCCACAGTCAGTGATGATTTGGGCTGCCATGTCATCTGCTGGTGTTGGTCCACTGTGTTTTCTGAAGTCAACAGTCAACGCAGCCATCTACCAGGAAATCTTAGAGCACTTCATGCTTCCTTCTGCTGAGAAGCTTTATGGAGATGCTGAGTTCATTTTCCAGCAGGACTTGGCACCTGCCCACACTGCTAAAGGTACCATAAGCTGGTTCAATGACCATGGTGTTACTGTGCTTGATTGGCCAGCAAATTCGCCTGACCTGAACCCCATAGAGAGTCTATGGGGTATTGTCAAGAGGATGATGAGAGACACCAGACCCAACAATGCAGATGACCTGAAGGCCGCTATCAAAGCAACCTGGGCTTCCATTACACCTGAGCAGTGCCACAGGCTGATTGCCTCCATGCCACGCCGCATTGATGCAAAAGGAGGCCCAACCAAGTATTGAGTGCATAGAAACGAACATACTTTTCAGAAGTCTGACAGTTCTCTTTGAAATATCCTTTTTTTATTGATCTTATGTAATATTCTAATTTTCTGAGACACAGAATTTTGGGTTTTCCTCATCTGTAAGCCATAATCATCACAATTTCAAGAAATAAAGGCTTGAAATATTTCACTATGTGTGAGGAATCTATATAATATATGGGTTTCACTTTCTGAACTGAGTGACAAAAAATATTGACCTTTTTCATGATATACTAATTCTTGAGATGTACCTGTACTTTTTTGTTGGGGGTGGTAGGAGTGTTAAATTAAAAATAAATGATTATACCTGTCTTTTTTTTGTCAATTCAGTTGTTTAATTTCTATAGGTTTTGTAACATTCTAAAAGCTCTTAATTCCACAGAAAGTATTGCATACAACAATGCAACAATAATAAAACAATGCGGTGACATTTACTTTTAATACTTAAGTACTTTTAAAAACAAGTACTTCTGTACTTTTACTTAAGTAAAAATCTGTCTTTACAACTTTTACTTGTAATGGAGTAATGTTTGACCAGTAGTATCTGTACTTTCAATCAAGTAAGGAAGTTGTGTACTTCGTCCACCTCTGATGTATTGTCTCTTAAATCGGACCGACCACAAATTCCCTTTTTAATCATAAGTGTATGTTTATTTTATTTTATGACATAGAAAAAGTGCTTTTTTTTGTCTTTCTTACCAAGGAATGTTCCAAAGAAGAAGACTCCCAGTGGCACGTTGATGACCGGAGAAGTGATGTTGATAAACCAGTTAGGGAGGAAAGGTGTAATTCTCAGAAAGATAATATAATTGATCAGGTGTTCTCTGTGTTTATCAACCTGCAGACAAAAGACAGATAGAGCTTACAGAAGAATTTCATGCTTTATGCTTGAGTGTGTTTTGCTTTCAGTACACACACCCACACACACACAGTGTCATCATACCTGTTGTGACCATTTCTGCGCCTTCTCTGTGAGGTACTTGTACACCACGGGTCTGCCTACTAAATAAGACAACATGTAGCAGAAAGACGCTCCCAGTCCCGAGCACTGAGAAACAGATTATCTGTACGTTACTAGGCAGATGTGTGTAATAATAAATGACAGTGTAATTATTAGCATTGCGATCATGTGTATGCTTATTTACACTTACCAGGCAAACAAGGAACAGGGCCAGGGGGAAGGGATACAGATAACCAGATAGGATACTGAGGAAAATCGAACCTGGAATGGCAAATGTCTGGAGGCTGGAGGACAACTGTTAAGGACAGCAACAGATTTTATACACTAAACTACGACTGTATTAAACCTAGCCTTTCATCACTAATGATCCAGATGTGATGCAGCACAGATCTTCCCATAGCAGGATATCTTAATCCTAAGCCTTTCTCAAGTGACTAAATATGTACGATCAGGACCAAAATATGTAGTGTGTTGCATTTTACAGATGTTACAGATGTTCCTTTCCTCACAGCTGCTGTCTCTGAGTGCTGATTTGAGCTATTGTAGCCTTACTGTCAACTCGAACCTGTCTGATCTCTCTCATCGACAAAGCTTTTCGCTTTTCATCCCACATTACTGCTGATCCCTTCCGGGTTTTCATAAATCCACAGTTATATGAACATTGACACTAAACGTCATTACATTCATATTAAAGGTTCTCAAAAGCACATTTGAGATTATGGATGTTTCAGTCAATTCTTTATAATTTGTCCTTATAGGATATTACTCTATTTACATGTTCTAATGATTGAATATTAATCTTTTCGCTCATACACTACATTGCCAAAAGTTTTGGGACACCCATCCAAAAATCATTGAATTCAGGTGTTGTTTTTCAGGGGTTGGGCTCGGCCCCTTAGTTCCAGTGAAAGGAACTCTTAATGCTTCAGCTTCATACCAAGACATTTTGGACAATTTCATGCTCCCAACTTTGTGGGAACAGTTTGGGGATGACCCCTTCCTGTTCCAACATGACCAGTGCACAAAGCAAGGTCCATAAAGACATGGATGAGCGAGTTTGGTGTGGAGGAACTTGACTGGTGTCCTGACCTCAACACCTTTGGGATGAATTAGAGTGGAGACTCTATGTAATATGGAGTTGGCCCACCCTTTGCAGCTGTAACAGCTTCAACTCTTCTGGGAAGGCTTTCCAAAAGGTTTAGGTATGTGTTCATGGGAATTTTTGACCGTTCCACTAGAAACGCATTTGTGAGAAGGCCTAGCTCTAATTCATCCCAAAGGTGTTCTATCGGTTCGAGGTCAGTTCCTCCACACATAACTTGCTCTTCCATGTCTTTATAGACCTTGCTTTGTGCAGTCAAGTTGGAACAGGAAGTGTCTATCCCCAAAATGAAACTGTCTAAACTGTCTTGGTATACTGAAGCATTAAGAGTTCCTTTGACTGGAACCAAACCCAATCCCTGAATTCAATGATTTGGAGTGGTGTCCCAAAACTATTGGAAATATAGTGCATAAGCTTTTCTTTAGGCTGTCAAAACGTTAGGATTAAATTTACACACATTACAAACAGATGCGAGTTTGATTTCACATGTACAGAAAAGATGATCTTTATATTGAAGAATACATAAATGGTTAAATTTTTGTTCTGATTTTACCTTAAGCAATATTTTTCTCCTCATATTTTTTTTAAATTCTCATATAAAACCTATTCAAGGACATCAAAAATCACATATTCATAATATTATAATTAGCTCAGTCACATAGAAACTCATAATTCCAAAACCCCACATATTTAAATGCAGCAGAATTCCTTTGTGACTGAATTAAAGATGTTTAGAAATGAAGCTCATGCCAGCAGCACAGATCAGTGTGCTGCAGAACAAAACTATTTACATCCGAAAGGAAAATAAGCTGGACAGAGACAGACTGGGCACTGGTATGGATTCCTAAACCACTAAGCTTTAAATAACTGGTAAATTAGTCACTATGAAACTTGCCTGATTTGGTACAAAGGATACAAGACATAAGTAGCAAAATATGCCACAAGCACTTGGGTATAATAGGTGTCCTTATATTTGGAGAGCACGGTACCCAGTGCCTTAGCATCATCCATGTCTTTGGGGATTTTTATCTTGTCCCTCTCGTCTCTGAAAAAGAAATGATATGAACATGAGATGAAGGCGGCTTTTCAGTAGAAATAAGAAAAGAGCGTCATGGTTTTCAAACAGTTTCATGTCAAACTTAGCTTACTGGTATCAGACTGAACCCATTTTTTCCCAGTTATATTTTGTCTCTTCCAAATTCCCACGCACCATCCGGCATTCCTTTATCCTACCACAGACACCAGTGTAAGGTGAGGGTAAAGGCTAACACGTGCTTCCTTCAAGACTCACGTCATTTTGTGCATAACATGCCCTCTTCCGCATACCTGAGCTCACAGATACCCACAATTCTCTAGCATCGCCGTGATTAACGGCGGAGAGAATACGCCGTCACTACCATTGACAGCAAGGACAATTTGTCCTCACACGGACTCCTGACCACGGACGCCTGTGGCATCGTCAGGATACGATTCAAATCGATTCAATTTACATTTCTGCCATTTTGCATACACCCTTAATACATTTCTAACTCATACAACTGAGCAGTTGAAGGTTAAGGGTCTTGCTCAAGGACCTAGCAGTATCAACCTTTCGATCAGCAGTTCAGTGTCTTAACCAATGACGCAAAGCTTATCTGTAAAACGATATATTATCTCAATTTAAATTTATCCCTAATAAAGCTCTCCGAGATAATATTAGGAAAAGAAACCTTGAGTTTGAGAACCAGACTGAAAAGGGAACCAGTCCTCATCTGGGTGACACCAGAGAGAGCAATATTACAATAATAATAATTATAATAATATTTTTAAAAAATTATTTAAAATAATATAATAATAAATAAAGAGAAAAAATTAAATAAAATAATAAATACTTATTTTAAAATAAAAATAATAAATATTTATTTTTAAAGAAAATAAATATTTATTTTAATAAATAATTAAAGTGAAATAATAAATAAAGAGGAAAAATAAATAATATCCTTTCCCTAACCGTGTACTATATGGTCTAAAAGTTCAATCTTCTAATCAGGACATTTCTTCTAGTTTTAACATAAAGTCTATTCATTACTCTCTCATTCTACTTGAATTCCTGATCTCCTGAAAGCTTCTCCCTGGCCTGATGTACTGACGTATTTTAATGCTATAAAATGCTATGTTATGTCGACTGATCCCAGTGCTTTACCAAAACCTGACTTCTATTTTTTATATAATACGATACCGACACCAGATCTCTGAGTATCTCTAGATATCAGATAATGATCTGCCTTCTCATAACACAGACACTGTCGATATGTCGATGCTTATTTCTCGTAAATCCGGCACTTCAGTCGAACCTCTTTCAGTGTCTGATGCGGGCTGAGAACACGGTTTGTATTAAGGCATGTAGACATAACTGGTTTTAAGGCTTGAAGGCGCTCAGGAGTCGAGTGACATTTACAGGTACAGTGTGACAAAGCGAGCAGAGATCGTTCTCTTTCAGTGAGACCTGGTGTCTTCCGGCAACTTAAAGGACAGCAACCTAGATGTGGCTAGATGTGGGTGTGTCCAGTGATGTGAAAGTTGAGGAAAAACTACCAATGGGAGTGAAGACAGTAGAGCGTGCTTTATCCTCGGCATACTGCTTCTCCTTCACCTCGCGTCACATGATGCAGAAATACTGCGCACTGCTGAATTTAGATCTATCTATCTATCCATCCATCCATCCATCCAGTTTCATTTTAGCAAAATGAAAATTGATCTGGAGTTGCTCCACCCA